>NC_090752.1:94462540-94480040 GCF_036898095.1 Palaemon carinicauda | reverse complement strand
GAAAAGAAATGAAAAGAATTAAACATTATCTTTCTTATATAAACTATTTAAACTTCAAAAACACAAGAGGAACAAAAATAAGACAGAATAGTGTTCCCGAGTACAGCCTCAAATAGGAGAACTCAACCACAAAACAGTTGAAGACCATGGTACAGAGGATATGGCCCTAGCCAAGACTAGGAAACAATGGTTTAATTTTGGAATGTCGTTCTCCTAGAAAAGCTATTTACCATTGCTAAAGAATGTCTTCTACTGAACAATTATATTGCAGTAGTTAACCCCTTGAGCGAAGAAGAATTGTTTGGTAATCTCATTGTTGTCAGGTGTATGAGGCCAGAGGGGAATGTGGAAAGAATGGACTGGACTATTCGGTGTATGTGTAGGCAAAGTAAAAATGAGCCGTTACCAGAGAGGAAGATCCAATGTAATACTGTTTGGCCAGTTTAAGTATCCAATAACTCTCCAGCGGTAGTATCTCAACGGGTGGCTGGAACAAAAAGAGTGACCCTGTTCCTTTCCTCGTTATAGATTACACAAGTTTTAATCCTTTGGTGTTACCCTAAGCTTCGATTTTCCAGGCTAGTTGTTACACCGGAATTGAGAATTTTTTATTTCTTTGCTTTGTTTCTCTTCGTATTTTACAGTTTTCCATAAAAAGTCTTTTATCTTGTATGCAATCAATGCCTTGCCTCTCGTTAGTGTTGTAAATAGTTTTCTTTTATTTAAGAAAATAAAGACTATATATATATATATATATATATATATATATATATATATATATATATATATATATATATATATATATATATATATATATATATATATATATATATATATATATATATATATATATATATATAAACGAATGTTTTTATGCTGAGCAGGCTGACAAAATCTCTTTTTAAAGTTTACATATGTAAAATCTATTTCAATGTTACTGTTCTTAAGGTTTTTTTTTTATTTCAATTGATCATTAATTCTCGGTTAGTTTATTTATTTCCCTATTTCCTTTCCTCACTGGGCTATTTTTGTCCTGTTGGAGCCTCCTGGCCTATATCATCCTGCTTTCCCAACTAGGATTGTAGCTTAGCTTCTAATTATAGTAATAATAATAATAATGATAATATATATATATATATATATATATATATATATATATATATATATATATATATATATATCTATTTGAAAAGTTTAAACCTCCTTTTTATAGCATTCTTTGGTTAGGTTAAACATAAGCTTTATTAAGGACAAAAGTAGAACTTCAAAAGTTCAAACTTGCAGCAAATGTTTTTATGCTGAACTGGCTGACATAAGTTTTTATTTTATTGTTTATATCTGAAATATATGTTTTGATGTAGTTACTGTTTTTGAAATATTTTATTTTAATTGTTCATTATTTCTCATATCGTTTATTCATATATTTTCCTCACTGGGCTATTTTTCCCTGTTAGAGCCGTTAAGCTTATAGCATCTTGCTTTTCTAACTAGGGTTGTAGCTTAGCTAGTAATTATGATATTAATACATATATGCATGTGTATATATAACTTTAAACCTCCTTTTTATAGTATCTTATTATATAGTATTATATAGCATTTATAGTGGTTAGGTAAAACATAAGCCTTATTAAGAACAAAATTAGAACTTCTAAAGTTAAGACTTGCAGCAAACTGTTTTATACTGAACAAGCTGACATAAGTCTTTTTATAGTTTATATATGAAATATCTGTTTTGATGTTACTGTTTTTGAAATATTTTATTTTAATTGTTCATTATTTCTCATATCGTATATTTGTTTCATTACTTTATTTCCTCACTGAGTTATTTTCCCTGTTAAGGCGGTTGAGCTCATACCATCTTGCTTTTCTAACTAGGGTTGTAGCGTAGCTAGTAATTATAGTAATAATACATATATACACGTGTATATATAACTTCAAGCCTCCTTTTTTATAGTATTCATTTGTTAGGTAAAACATAAGCCTTATTAAGGACAAATCCTTATGGTGGGAGGTTTAGCATGGTATGGAAGTGTCAAGAGTCGACCCTTTTGAAAACTTTTCAATGGAAGCTTTTATGAAGGTCACGTTCTCTTCTTAGATTGGAAACATAAATGACTCAAACCGTCAAACATTGTTTCATCCTTTTCATTTTTATTTCTGTCGTGTTCGGATAAGAGAAAGTTTTAGGAAACGTGTAAGTCTTTTATTCATGTTTTTAGATGCCTTTTGTATATTAAAGTTCAAAATAGACATTGAAGTTTCTTTTATTTAAATTCTTTGTGAACTTTTATGAAATGGCCATTTGCCTTGAACCAATCGGTATACGTCAAAATTTTCGTTATCTATTTTTTGGGAATATTAACCACCGTGTAAAATAATGCCTGCGTCCTTTTAGGCTACTAATCTGAAAAAACTATTTACTATTTCTATAGGTTTATATTGGTAGCTTTCAAATTAATACACGTAAAATACTATTCGCATGGCTATATGTATGATTTCCATTCCTTAGAATAACAATTCATATTTTCTGAATATCGTATGAAGTTATGCACCTCTGAATAATGAAGTGAAGAATTACAGATCTCAAAGACAGGTATCAACATTGAAGCCACAATGTTGATGATATTAATCTTGTTGATTAAAAGGGGTTCTTTTTTTTTCAAGAGAAATCTTTATCTGTTATTATTATTATTATTATTATTATTATTATTATTATTATTATTATTATTATTATTATTATTATTATTATTATTATCTAAGTACAACTCTAGTTGGAAAAGCAACATGCTATAATCCCATGGAGTGCAACAGGAAAAATAGTCGTCTGGAAAGGTAATAAGGAAACAGAATTGTGTACTTTAGTGTACCCTCAAAAACGATAATTCTAACCCAAGAAAGTGGAGGACAATGGTATAGATGCAGGTGCTATGACACTACCCAAGACTTGGGAACAATGGTTTGATTTCGGGGTGTTTGTCCATAATGGCCAAACTGGAAATTATGGAAATAGAAATATTTAGGAAACATTGTGGATCATTTCCAGCGTCTATTAGGTCACACTGTGACCCATGGTAGTTCATAACTCTGTTATGATCTGGTAATGATTTTAGGGTCTTTTCTTTTTCTTATTAAAGCACAATTTTTAACGCATCAGATTATGTAATTTAATGTTAAAATTCATATGGACATTAGCGCCACGTAGGCAATGTGTCCTTTGAAGTTTTGAGGCATTATTATGATTGATGGATTTTCCGCCCATAAACTCCATTTAATTTGGTTCCATTATTATATATATATTTTTTTAATTACACTACCTTGCCTTTCATATCCCGACATCTCTATTCTGTTCTTCATTTCTTATTCATTCTTACCTTTCTTTATATTCATACAAAGTTCGTGGGTGATTTTCACATCTAAAGAAATAAAAAAAAATATATAAAATGGGCGGGTGGGTGCGTCAATAAATTCGATTAGTGATGGTAACTATACTGTTTAACATTTTGAATGAAACTTTATTTGGAAGACCATAATAGGAAAGCAATTCCTAATATATAAATTAGAATTATATGAGCAAATGATAAGATGTAAATACGAGAGGATGAAAGGTAGTAGGCATCAACCACCCGTCGAGTTCTTACCGCTAGAGAGTTATTGGGTCCATTGATTGACCAGGCAGTGATATATTGGTTACGGTTCATTTTTACTTAGCCTACACAAATACCGAATAGTATGGCATTTTATTTACACATTCCCCTTTCTTCATACATTTGACAACTCTAAGATAACTGAAAATATCTTCTTCACTTAATTGCTTAACTACTGCACTGCTATTATTTAGTGGTTACTTGGCAAGGGTCGAAGAGATTCTTTATCTATAGTAAGCAGCTTTTTCTAGAGGGACACACCAAAAACAAGCTATTGTTCTTTATTGTTGGGTAGTACCATAGCATCTGTACCATGGTCTTCCACTGTCTTGCTTAAGGGTACACTCAGGCATGCTGTTCAATCTGTTTACTTATTTATTCTCCTCACTGGGCTATTTTCTCCTGTTGGACCCTTTGTCCTATTACATCCTTATTTTCCATCTCGGGTTGTAGCTTAGCTAGTCGTAATGATGATAATAATTCTATTTGTTCACCTTTCATGGATCATTCTTCTCAAAGTTTGAAGCATTTTACACTTCTGTCTTCTTGATTTGGATTGCACCTAGATTGTTTACCATTTTCGAAAACAAGCTTAACGAGAATAATAATAATAATAATAATAATAATAATAATAATAATAATAATAATAATAATAATAATAATGATAATAATAGATAGCATAATGAATTCTAGTTTTCAGAATTTTCTATCGTTATAACTTCCAGAAAAAGAAATCTTGATAGTGTTTATCTGTATTACATTGCTTTCCCTATTGGCATTTAAGTGTCTCAACTTCCTTTCCAACCTATCGTATTAAAGTTTTTTTTTTTTATCTTTCAAGTGTCAGAGCTATCTTTTCCTGGGTTTTTAAAGGGGGGGGGGTGAGGTGACCCCCGGTTGGGTATAGGATAACCCAATGATCTTTGCACTTGAAAAAAAAAAAACCTTGTTTTGCTATATAAAGTAAAACAAAAAAATATATATGCCAGTAACTAGCTGGTCGAAATTCAAAGCTCTGTAACTATGTAAATATGTTCAAATAGTGTGAACGTTTTTTACATAGCATACTCATATATATGATTCAGACCTTAAGGTTTACGAATGTAGTAGCGATCCATGTTAGTCTCCTGTGAGAGAGAGAGAGAGAGAGAGAGAGAGAGAGAGAGAGAGAGAGAGAGAGAGAGAGAGAGAGAGAGAGAGAGAGAGAGAATAACCTTCTCTGAATTGGAGAATTCCTTTTAATTCTTTAAGAATTCAGCCAAGAAATACCAGGTTAGGAAGAGGATTCCATTGTCTACTCGAGAAAAGGAATTCTTTGTCACCGAACTTTTAAGAATTCCAGTTAAAGTGGGGCTTTTCTTGTCCTCTTTCTATTGCACATTTTTATTCTATTTTCTATTAGAATTCCTCCAATTGCAACAACAAACGGTTCCGAAAGGGAAAAGTTTTTGGACCCAAAAATGGTCTAGTTGAATTACTATTCAGATAGTAGCAGAACTCTATTCTTCCGAGAGCTGAAAAATCTTTTCTATCCACAATTTATTTTCTCTTCCAAGCGCTAGAAAGTTTTACCATTATTTATTATATAATATTTATTTTCTTCGGTCTGAAAACTTTTCCGGTAGCAAAAATGTTGCCATTATTCTATTAATGAAATTAGCTGAAGTATTTGCCTTCTCGAGCTGAACAAACATTTGAGCTCAAAACTTTTGTTTTCATATGTTATTACAGAGAATTTATCCAAATCATTATATAAATCTTTTAAAATTTAACATAGTGTTTCCTAAGTATCACATAGACTTTACCCTAAGCATTTCCTTCAAACATCCGTTGATCACTGATAGGTTTTTTTTTTTTTTTTTCTGAGCCATTCAAATTTGAAGGTTCAAAGGTCACTCGTGAGTGGCAAGGACGTTGTTTGATAGTTATGCTGTTGCATATTTTATCAGTAACTAAGTGTTCTCACCACCCAAGCTAGGACCGGAGGGGTGCAGCAAATGGTTACTGGTGACTTAATATTTTTTTCGCTGGTGAATGGAATACAAGGGACAGTGACAATACCTTAGAGACTGACCATATATACATATGATCAGCGCCCAAGCCCCCTTTCCACACAAGCTGAGACCAGGGAAGGGCTGCTGGTGACTGACCTGGTAGAGCTATAGGCTCCCCCAAACCTCCCATCCTTGGCTCACAAGATGGTGAGATTGCTGACGCCACAAGAAACTATCGAGCTTGACCAGGACTCGAACCCGAGTCTGGCAGATAGCCAGGCTGGGAGGTTTCCAATAGGCCTACACAACTCTAGTTAAACTTACAAATAGTCCCCCCGAACCTCTATCAACAGCTGGCAGGGAGTGTAAGGTCCTTTTTTTATCTCAGTGAAATATATCAGGCCTTAAGCACGGCTGGAACTTTGGACCTATTCATTGCGTGTCAACAAAATCCCCACGAATTCTCGCCATATTATTGATTTTGCCATGAATTGTATTTATTTTCCTTTATTTTATCTTGTCCCATTGATTTGAGCATCTTTCCAATATTTGTGACTGCTGGGTTCTCACATATGGTCAATTAAATCGGACTTTCAATCCTCTAGCCACATGTTGCTTTTTCTTTTCATCAGGTGGCCATATCATCTTGTACTCAGTTTGATGCTTCTCTGACCTTTATTGTACCCTTAATAAGTTCATTTTTAACTGTCCATTCTGGTTACTTCACTCATCCACCTAAACATCCACATCCCAGTTATATATGTCTTCTTTAGTGGTGATGCTTCCAGTCCACATGACGCTGCCTGCTTCATAGCAGCCTTGTGCACCTTCCTCCGGTTGTTAATTTACTTTTCCATGTCCCTGCATCTTTGCATCGATGAGCCAAGGGATGCGAACTCGTGAACCCTTTTGATGTTTCCTCCATCGAATTTGGTTAGAGTTTGTTTACCGCCATCCAATTCCGTTATCTTATATTGTTTGTTTCTTCCTGCTGTGTGTGTGTGTGTATATATATATATATATATATATATATATATATATATATATATATATATATATATATATATATATATATATATATATACATGTATATATATGTATATGTATATATATATGTATATGTATATATATATATATATATATATATATATATATATATATATATATATATATATATATATATATATATATTATATGAAAGGGAACTGTGTTTCCTTTTAGTCCCAAGGTCTATAGCTCTGTGATTAGTGATCCAGATCTTCAGCTTGGCAACCAGTCAATTTACCCTGCGCCAATTTGGGAAAATAACTTCCACTTGATCTCACTGGATTTGCCAAATTTGATCTTAATAAGATGGTAAGTAGAGAGAGAGAGAGAGAGAGAGAGAGAGAGAGAGAGAGAGAGAGAGAGAGAGAGAGAGAGAGAGAGAGAGAGAGAGATCGTTTAGGTAACGATAAAGTTTATTAGCTAATAAAAAAGTAAATAAAATAGCCTTTTTTTCAAGATAGAATGCCATAGATTTTCCATCTAACTATCTACTTTATACAATGGCAATAAATTTCTAGATAAAAACATTGATGCCAGATGTTGCTTTTTGCCAGATCAGCTCCAGATGATGAGAATTTCTCATCCATTCGTTCAAAGGAATATCCGGGAACCAGACTCCTTACTCTGCCTTTTCTTCAAGTATTTATTTCTTGATATTCATATTTTATTGGACCATTGATCTATGAATGTTAAATTACCTTCCCTTCCTTTTCCGTTCTTTTTTATATTGTTTTTTTTTTTTTTTTTTTTTTTTTTTTTTTTTTTTTTTTTTTGTATCGGCCCAGATGTGAATGATAAATTGTGCTGGTATCCAGTGACTACAATTGCATCGGTAATATCCACCCATTATTCAGGAAGACATCTTACAGGTGAACTTGAAACACAAAAGACCATTGTTCTAGAATTTTGTAAAACTATATATATATATATATATATATATATATATATATATATATATATATATATATATATATATATATATATATATATATATATATATATATATATATATATATACGCATATATATATATATATATATATATATATATATATATATATATATATATATATATATATATATTATATATATATATTATATATATATATATATTTATATATATATATTATATATATATATATATATATATATATATATATATATATATATATATATATATATATATATATATATATATATATACATGAATCCAAATACTTCTCCATGTTCCTGAGGAAACAAATATTCATGGGTCTATTAATACACGCAAAAGTATAAGCTCACCCACACCCCTTGCATTAGAAGTTCTTTGACTTCTTTTTAGCTCCCACACCTCTTGCATTAGAAGATCTTTGACTTCTTTTTAGCTCCCACACCCCTTGCTTTAGAAGTTCTTTGACCTCATTTTAGCTCCCACACCTCTAGCATTAGAATTTCTTTGACCTCTTTTCAGTTCCCACACCTCTAGCATTAGAAATTCTTTGACCTTTTTTTTAGCTCCCACACATCTAGCATCAGAAGTTCTTTGACCTCTTTTTAGCTCACACCTCTAGCATTAGAAGTTCTTTAACCTCTTTTTAGCTCCCACACCTCTAGCATTAGAAGTTCTTTGACCTCTTTTTAGCTCCCACACCTCTAGCATTAGAAGTTCTTTGACCTCTTTTTAGCTCCCACACCTCTAGCATTAGAAGTTCTTTGACCTCTTTTCAACTCCCTTACCTCAAGCATTGGAAGTTATTTGACCTCTATAGCTCCCACACCTCTAATATTAGAAGTTCTTTGACCTCTCTCTTTAGTTCCCACACTTCTAGCATTAGAAGTTCTTTGACATATATTTCCAGGTTCCATAGTTTTAGCATTTGAGGGTCTTCGATCTATATTTTGAGGTGCCTTACTTCTAGCATTAGAGGCTCTTTATTTTTAGGTGTCCTCTTCGCTGTTCTCTCTTGTTTTCTAGTTTTCAAGATCTTCTTTCATTAGATTATCTGTTTCTTTTGAGATTTCATTGTCTTTTCCTTAGTTCGTCAGTGTCCTTCTAGATTTCAAGAGATTTCAGTGCCGCGAGTCCTCACTTCGTCAGATTCCTCAGGGAAATCGAAGGCATTTATTGTTTACCTATCTGGGCAATGAGTAAAGAGATGAATACTATCGATTTTTCCGCATACACTATCATGCCAAATTTTTATGACGAGCAACATGATATATTTACCAATGTCTTCTAGATATGTCCTTACTTCAATGGCGTATTTTGGGACAATCCTGTTGAAGAACTAAACGTCACTCACCGTTCAGTTGAACCATTCTGCCTCCATCCTCATTCCCCAGTCATCAACTCATTTCCTCTTACTCCTATTGACGCGCAATTCCTTGGGTAGATTTCGCAAGCTACATACAGATCATGTGAGGTGTTGCAGGCTACGTTTGAAAAAATGAAGATCAGGTCTTCAGAAGTCATTTGAAGCTCGGGAAGGAGTTGATCAGGAGGAAATTTCAGTTCTGGAGTCATTCAGAAATCCATGTTAAGTATACTGCTATGTCCTTTGAAGACTTTTGGAAATTCGGGAAAGTTTTCTTCCGAAACCGTTCTGAGATTCCGTTCTGGAGGCATTCAGAATTCCATGCTAAGTCTGTTCCTCCTTGGCCCAAAATTTCCTCATCAGTAGTCCACCTCCCAAAATGAGGCGTAGTCCCTCCAGTTCCATCAACCGGGGCTGCTGGTCCTGAAAACCGTCTTCGGAAGAGGGACCCCCAAGTAAATATTTCTTCCCGTATTCCCTGATATCTCTCAATGCGTGGTTTGTAAACATCTTCGTTGCAAAACTCAGAATGCAGATCACTTGACTTTGATCAGGTATAATTTGAAAAAAAAAAATCGATGTAGGTCTTCGCAGAAATATTGACAACGAGATTGAAGGAGTTTTGAAGACTCGAGACGTCTTCGTTGGCTTCGAGATCGTCTCCTGAAACTGATTCCCATTATAATTCGAATGGGAGCGAGACTGAAGACGTCTTCGTTCGATTTTGAAAAATTCTTCACTCGGTCTTCACCGAAACATACTTTCTGCTCTTAAGAAGACATAAGTTTGTCTCTAATCTTAATTTTTTTTTTCCAAAACACGAATCTTATTCCGCCATTGAATATTCCTTTAGTAATTTCTTTTCCCCGAAGGAAATATATAGATAGATAGATAGATAGATAGATAGATAGATAGATAGATAGGTAGAAGATATAGATAGATAGATAAATAGATAGATAGATATAATTGTATTTATAAGAAAAAGTTAACATTCTTATGAGGTGTGAATGAAGACTCGGATGAGAACGGGATGGTGTGAAGCCCTTTAAAGACATCGTTGGGTTGTTGAAGAATCTTCATCAGGTCCTCACCGAAGATTTCTTTCTGCTTCAGTAGAAGTTTTGCGTTTTTCTCATGTTTTTTTTCTTTTTTGAAAAGACGAATTTAATATCTCCATTGACTATTCTTTTTCTAATTACTTTTCCCCGAAGGAAATCTTGAAAAAAATCTTACAAAAAAAAAAAAAAAAAAAATGGATTTAACAAATAATCTTGTATCGAGTTTCGCCATTTTGTTTTAGTCTCTGGAAAATGTCAATTTCGGAAATGAAAAAAAAAATACTTATTTATAGTTTTACTTTCCTTTTATTCTATCGAAAGATTCATGTTTTAATTTCATGTTGCTATTTCATACGAAAATTAAAAGGTCATTTCCTTATTATTATTATTATTATTATTATTATTATTATTATTATTATTATTATTATTATTATTATTATTATTATTATTATTATTATTATTATTATTGTTGTTGTTATTGTTATTATTTTGGCGTTCCTTAAGCTATATATATACATATATATATATATATATATATATATATATATATATATATATATATATATATATATATATATATATATATATATATATATATATATATATATATATATAAACATACATATGAATATATATATATATATATATATTATATATATATATGTATATATATAGATAGATAGATAAGTAGATAGATAGATAAACACGAGAGTAAACTATAGTAGAGGGTATTCTAACATGGGCATATAATGAGATTGAAAAATAACAGATTGACCCACAAAATAACAACGGGTCCCTATAAAATGCAAAACAAGAAGGGGAAGGAAGAAAAGACGAAGGATTGATTTCTATGAAAACTTGCGAGTATTGTACCAACCGTGTGTTAATTGCTAAGCTACAACCTTAGTTGGAAAAGCAGGATGCTATGAGCTCAGGGGCTCCAACGGGGAAAAAAGCCCAGTGAGGAAAAAAAAAGAAAATAAAATATTTCAAGAAGAGTAACAACATTGAAATAAATATCTCCTGTATAAACTATAAAAACTTTAGCTAAACAAGATGAAGAGAAATGAGACAGAATAGTGTGGCACTACCCAAGAATAGAGAACAATGTTTTGATTTTGGAGTGGCCTCCTACAAAAGCTTCTTGCCATAGCTAAAGAGTCTCTTTTACCCTTATCAAGAGGAAAGTAGCCACTGAACAATTACAGTGCCGTAGTAAACCCCTTGAGTGAAGAAGAATTGTTTGTTAATCTCAGTGTTGTCAGGTGTATGAGGACAGATGTGAATATTTAAAGAATAGGCCACACTATTCAGTGTGTGTAGGTGTGTGTGTGTGTAGGCAAATGGAAAATGAACCTTAACCAGAGAGAAGGATCCTTCCTTATTCTATCCATAGTATCGCTCCTCCTCCAAAACCTTTTCACCCCCCCCCCTTGCTATTCATTCAACATCTATTCTTTTCTTTCCCTCTTTTATCATTTCTATGTTATATATATATATATATATATATATATATATATATATATATGTATATATATATATATATATATATATATATATATATATATATATATGTATATATATATATATATATATATATATATATATATATATATATATATATATATATATATATATATATATATACTGTATATATAGATATATAAATATATATATATATATATATATATATATATATATATATATATATATATATATATATATATATATATATATATATGTATATATACTGTATATATAGATATATAAATATATATATATATATATATATATATATATGTTTATATATATAATATATATATATATATATATATATATATATATATATATATATATATATATATATATATATGTATATGTTTATATATATATATAGATATATATATATATATAGATATATATATATAGATATATATATATATATATATATATATATATATATATATATATATATATATATATATATTTATGTATATATCCATATATATATATATATATGTATATATATATATATATATATATATATATATATATATATATATATATATATATATATATATATATATATATATATATATATATAGGGGCTATATCGGCTGTTAATAGTTCATTGCAAGACAAAGTCTTTAGGCATGTCGTCATTCCATTCTCGTGTGTTCATGGTCCTTCTATGCCAATATATACCAGCAAGTTTTCATAGTCCGTCAATCGTTTGTCTTCTCTTCCTTCTTCTGCTTCTTCTGCAATTTATAGTGACCCATTGTTATTCATAACGTCAATTTATTATTTTTCATTCTCTTCTTCTTCTTCTTCTTCCATTTTAGTAGGAGATCTGGCCCACTTCTTAGAGCCAATGTACTCCCCTGTAAATATGATACAAGATAAAATATTAGATCTGATCAATACAGTTGATAAATTTCAAGTGTTAGTCTGTTAGAAAACGTTAACTCCTTCACCGAATGTAATGAATGATATGTTCACTCACCCACATGAGGCTTATTACCTTTAGTTCAAACAATATCCATGCTCCCCCCTTCCATTGATATTGTTTTTATAGTGCAAAATATATATATCACACTTTATCAAAACCATTTTCATTTAAATACATTTACATTTATTTATAGTCAAAACAACCTCCTGTGGTTTGTCTATGACAAAATCGTTGCATTAAATGTAGTCTCTTTACAAAAGAACATGTATGTGGGTTTAGAGACTAAATTTAATCCTAATTCCTCTGTTGGATAATTAATTTTACAGATGATTATAATGTGTTTAGTAAATTAGTTTTGGTTAGAAATGTTATAAGAGCAGTTTTCACCCTTTCCTGTATATCATTTTCTTCGTGTTTTCCTAATAGATTATTCATAGAGCAATTCAATTTGAGTCCTGCTAATTTTACTTCTAAATCCTTTCTTTGCAGATTATATTTCTTACAATTTATCATTACATGTGAAATGTCCTCTACTACATTGCATGTGCTACACAAAGGTGTATTTGTCATCTTGAATTTATGTAAATATGCATTTACTCTAACATGTCCAATTCTCAGATTTCCCATTACGGTTTCTATTTTTCTATTTCTACAATACGCTGTCTCCCAATCTTCTATAATAGGTTTAAATGTACCGAGCCACTTACTTGATTTTATAACATCCCACTCCATTTGCCAGGTTTCTATCATTTTTCTCTGTAATATTGTTTTCTTCTCTGTCATCGACAAGTGGTTGTTGATAGTACAGGGGTTATTTAACCCTTGTTTAGCGGTTGCATCTGCCAGCTCGTTTCCCAGAATTCCTTTGTGGCTTGGAATCCACTGTAGTTTTACAAAATTGTAATTGCTATTCATTTCGATTAGCATCTCCTGTATACTGTGCACTACTGTTTTGAATCTTTTTGTATAATTATTATTTATCATTGAAATGGCAGACAATGAATCTGTGAATATTACCGTCTCTTTGCTCCTGTAATTACCCCCTGTCCATTTCAGCGCTTCCCATATAGCAAATAATTCAGCACCCAGAATAGACGTTGCTGGGTTTAATCTAAAACTACAATAAAAATCAAGGCTGGGAATAACATAGGCGGCTGCACATGACCATTCCTCACTATGTATTTCTTTTTTGGACCCATCCGTATATATGTCTAAATGGTTAAGATACTTTTCCTCTTTCATTCTACAGAACTCTTGAATAAATTTGTTATTAGGTTCCTCCTGGTCAATGTCATCCATTGGGTTAATACCAAGATACTCACCAATACATTGCCAGGGGGCTGCAACGGGAAAGGCCCTTTCTTCCCGTTGCATCCCTAACTTCACTTTCCACCTAATCATGATGTCTTGTACCCTTAATATAAATGGTTTTTTAAAATAACCCGAGTTCCATCCTCTACCGTCTAGTCTTTTATCGTTCAGAACTTCCTGGCTAGTTGGGTGATTCTTACTTAACTGTTTTAATTTTACATAATAAAGCAACATTTTGTACTGTATTTTTATTCTTACTGGTGTCACGTTACTTTCAACTTGTAGTGATACAATGGGAGATGTATTCTTGGCTCCAAGAGCTATTCGTAAAGCAATATTTTGTATTTTTTTCCAATTTTTCTAAGTTACTTCTAGCTGCTGACGAATATACTTCAATTCCATATTCAATTTTGCTTAAAATGTAAGCCTTATAGAACATCAGCAAAGTTTTCCTATCTGCTCCCCAGGTGTAAGAGGAAACCGCTTTCAATAAATTCAGTCTCTGGTAGCATATTGCTCTTACCTGGTTGATGTGATGTGTCCAAGTGAGGCCTGGACTGTCCCATACCAATCCTAGATACTTGTATTTACATACCCATTCAATTATATTGTTGTCAATTTTGATTTTAGGTAAGATATCTATTTTTTTGTTTGTGAAATACATTATCTTCGTCTTTCCTGTATTTATCCTTAGCCCCCATTTCTGGGTCCATTCGTAAAACCTTTCAATCGCATCCTGAACTTCCAGACAAGCCATCTCAATTGTATCTGCAGTTACAAAGAAGCAAGTATCATCTGCAAATTCTGAACTTTTGACTGGTTCTACGTTTGGTATGTCACTCATCATGATATTGAATAATGTAGGACTTAGAACTGAGCCTTGAGGAACCCCTGATCTAATTTTTCTAGGGTTGGAATATTTATTTTCTACATTTACTACATATTCCCTATCTTTCAAAAAGCACTCATGCCATGCTAACAGTCTCCCTGTGACCTTTCTTGCGAGTTTATACATCAAAGCTGTATGGTTTATTGTATCATAGGCACTCTGTAGATCAAAGAAAACCACTACTGTTACCTTACGATTTATAAATGAAACTCTTACCTCATGCTCCAGTCTAACTAACTGGTCTGTTGTACTCCTAGTTTTTCTGAATCCACTCTGGTTTCTTCCCAATTGATCGTTATTTTCTAACACCCAGTATAGGCGTTTATGGACCATTCTCTCCATTAGTTTGCCGAAGCAAGATAACAATGCGATTGGTCTGTATGAATCTGGTAGTTCCTCCGGTTTTCCAGGTTTTAGTACCGGCCAGATCATACTCTGTTTCCACATCTTAGGATAACTTATAAATCTCCAGCTTTTATTAATAAAACCCAATACTTGATGACGTTTCCCCTTTGACATATTTTTGATGAATTTGTTATGAATTTTGTCTAACCCTGTTGCACTTTCATTTGGCAACTCTTTGATGCACTCTTCTAGCTCGGCCATTGAGAATAATTTGTTGTAATCCTTAAATTCCTTATTATGTTTTGCTATTTCAACCCATTCAATCATTTCCCTCTCTGACTCTAATTCAATTGCCACACACAAATTTTTCCCAAAGGCTTCTGCCAGCAATTCTGCCTTTTCTATCGGATCGAAAATCAATTTGTTTTCCCCATTAGTTAGTGGATGGTTATCTCTAACTGGAATTCCCTTAATCCTATTAATAGTGTTCCAAACTTCTTTCTGAGGTGTATTCATATTCATTTTACCTGTGTAATTACCCCAAGAAACCCTTTTTGTAACTTTATTACATTTCTTTGCTACTGCTTCTTTTTTGCGGAAGTCGATTTTATTACAAGTGGTTGGGTGTTTGGTGAACAGCTTTCTTGCTCGTCGCCTCTCTGCTACTGCCTTACTGCATTTCTCGTTCCACCATGGCTTGTTATATTTAATACTTACCTTCTCATTAGTTTGTCTGATATTCTTTTCACTAGATTTTATCATTCTATTGCTGAAATCTTGTATTTCACCATCCAGTTCCAATGTGTTTGCCACTTCTATTGCGTCAATATCATTATTCCACTTTTGCCAATTAACATCTTCCAACACCCACCTCTTTCTTTTCCATAACCCAGTTTGTTCAGTTTCCAAGTCACTATATATTAAAATTGGTGTGTGATCACTACCCCTGTCAGCTAGCTCTTTTATATTAAAATAATTCGCTATTGTGGATGAACTGAAACATATATCTATTGTTGAAAATGTCCCTGTAATAGGATTCAGTCTTGTAGGTAATCCCGGTGGAGTAATTAGTACTAAATTGTCATGTTCATTAAATACTTCCACTATACTTTTCCCGCTATTGTTGATTTTGTTTTCGGCAATATCCGGTTCCCACAAGGAGTGATGAGCGTTAAAATCCCCTACAACTATAAAATTTCTCCCAAGTTTCTCTATGTAATAAACAAATTCCTCTTTAGTCAACCTGTCACTAGGGTTATACGCATTTATTATATCTAAATCACCTCTCTTGAGTTTGACTTTGATGTGTTGAACTTCCATATTACCATTTGGATATTCTGTGGTGTTTCCCATTACATAACAAACGTCACGTCTAATAAGGATCATTACACCCCCCATTCTTTGACCTACCCTGTCTTTCCTTAGAACTCTATAGTTTATAAACTTTACCTGTTGATTTTCTTTCAAAAATGTTTCACATACACAGCAAACATGAGGTTTGACACTGTACAACATCAGTTTTAATTCCGACAGATTGTTACACACACCCCTCGCATTCCATTGAATTATAGATAATTTTGACATATTAATATCCATTTTTACTTGCTTTTGGTTTTTCCCTTACACTTAAATCCTTTCTAAGATTTTCAAATTCACCATCGTCAACAGTTACACCAAACGTTACTAGCATTTCCCTTCTAACATTTTCATCCATTAATATTGAATGACTATCAGAAGTTTCCTTATTGGCTAAAATTCTTTGTACAACACAAATAAATCTGCATAGTTTTATTATTATTTCCGAGTCCATTTTATTTTCAGTTTTAGAACTTTCTTTGTGTTCGGTTCCCTTCCCTTCAGTTTGACAGCTTTTATCATTCGTTTTTATTTTCTGCCTTTTCACAATTTCAGCATAATTTCTCTTGAAAGTTTCGTCTCTTATTTGTTTAGTACTAAGATTTGAACCATTCGTCCCTGTTTCTGTTGTTTTATTACTTACCTGGTCATATTTTTCATGGCCCCTCACATTTTCCCTCTTCCACTGATTATACTTGACTTTAGCTTGGTCGTAAGGTACATTTTCCAATGTTTTAACTATCTGTATTCTTTGGGCTTCTCTAGCTACTTCACAACCCCTATAACTAGCGACGTGCTTCTCCGAGCAATTTGTGCACTTTAATTGGTCCTTGTTTAGGTCTTTACGGCACTCTTTGGCCATATGGTCTCCCCCGCATTTTACACATTTATTTATTTTTGATTTACAGTCGTCTTGATGGTGACCAAACCTCTGACATTTGAAACACTGAATGACTTTTGGTATAAACGGCCTAACTTCCAGTATTCTGTTTCCAAATTTAATTTTCTCTGGCATCTCATTTCCCTCAAATGTAATCTTTACACATTTAGCTTTTACTCCATCCTCTCTCTTACCTTTCCACATCCTTTCTATTTTGCTAACCTTAAT
>NC_090752.1:94446590-94451590 GCF_036898095.1 Palaemon carinicauda | reverse complement strand
TCAACAATGCCCCTTTCCCTTGACCACACAGCTGGTTGAAATGGGGGCCTTAGACCTGGAATAATTTTAGGACCTAGCAAACATGTACCTACCAATGAATCACCTCATTGCACCTTCCGGAAGTGGCAAATCAGGTCACTAAGTACCTACACACAGTGTTATATCAAGTAATATCCCGCTTTATGTTACTTCAAAGTTCGTCAGTTCAGACTTAACGCTCTTTTCAAAATTACGCAGTTTTATCCCACCTTACGTCGGTCTGTTATTCATAAAATAACAATTATGTATTGCACTGTACAATACTGGCCTTCATATGAAAGCTTATTACTTTAAGTATCTGGTTTTTACAAAGTGTTAGCAGGTTACAAGTTCTTTCCCGTGTTCAGAACATGTTATAAGAAACTTTTAAGTAGCTTTATAAGACAAAAATCCGACTTACATTGAAATCTTAGAACCAATTAATAAAATATCCTGGAACACTATTCTGTGTATGTACAGTGTGTATGTATATATATATATATATATATATATATATATATATATATATATATATATATATATATATATATATATATACACGAGTATATATTTACATATATATATATATATATATATATATATATATATATATATATATATATATATATATATATATATATATATATATCTCCTCTGGAGATGTCAACTCTAAATTATAAATTAAAAGGTTAGTTCATTATGAATGAGATTGCTACCCTAATGGCCTGCTCTGCAGTGGTCTGGTAGTTCACATCTATTTATCAAAAAATATGGAATTTTTTAATGAAATTTCTTTCCATATGCTCTGCACCTTCGATACTCAATGGGCTCATGTGTTGTTTCCCATCCTAGATTTAACCATTGGAAAAGAGAAACGTAATAGGAGTGTCCCTAACAGTCAGACATTTATCTACACAAGCACATTATCCCTAATTAAGCATATGTGATGATTATCCTTTCCTTAAAGAAAGTCAAAGCACAAAGAAAGGAGAGAGAGAGAGAGAGAGAGAGAGAGAGAGGAGAGAGAGAGAGAGAGAGAGAGAGAGAGAGAGAGAGAGAGAGATCCGTATATTTCCTCAGTGCTTAAAACAATGTTATTTCCCCCGACATGTCTCTTCGACCGTCACGACTTTCCGCAACGTCACCTCCTTTAATCCTCTCAACGCCTCTCTTCATATTTCGACCCCAAACCCCGTAGTTAGTGCTGGCTTTATCCTTCCATTCGAGTATTACGTTGTAAAAATGGAGCCACGAAACGCCATAAAGGGTTTTCTGAAAGGCGTTATGACTTGGCGCTTCATTGAAAATTAACTCACGATCATCTTCCTTGTTAAAATGCTGAAAGGAGTCTGTGGAGGCTAAACAGCAGGGATTAAAGGGTCTAGCGGGGGGGGGGGGGGGAAACAAGATGGTTGTGAGGGAAATTATACGAAGATGTTTTTTTGGCTCTTTGGAAACTACCATTCTTAAAGAGAGAATTCCTTCTGGAGGTTTAAGTATTTGTTTTATTTATTTCTCGTCTCTCTTTGTTTTGGTTTAGGGGGGGGGGGGGGATTCGTGGGGTTGATAAAAGTCATTGAGATGTTCATTCAAGTCCTTCCTGACTCAAAATAATAATAATCTTGCGGTAATGCTGAAGACTGGAAATTAAAGCCTATAATTCTCCATATTGCAGAATAAGTTTAGGTAAAGACAAGTTTATGTAAGCAACAGAGAGATTCTCTTTATTCAAATTCTACATAAAATCACTAGAAAACAAGCCTTGAAAATATAAGAGGTATGAATTCTAGATAAAAATCCCCAGAAAATAGCTTTGAAAAAAAAAATACAATAATACATGTATGAATTCTAAATACAACCAACAGAAAATAAGCCTTGAAAAAATTGAAGTATGGCTAAATCAAGAAGGCAATTATAAACACGATCGGCGACATGTATGAATTACAGTTGGACTCAGGAATTCCTGGCTCATCTCGCTCTAAGAAAGTACATCCTGTCACACCCTTACAGCCTGGCGAGTTCCTGTGTGGAGCCTCTCCCACCACCCCTGCCATCTCTTCCATCATTACCTGTTTGGTTACGCACCACACAGTAAGGGTGTGACAGGGTGAACTTCCTGAGCGAGGTGTGCAAGGAGTTTATGTGTCCATCTGTACATTACTGCACGTTTCTTGCTTAGAACTTTTCCATAAAAGTCGCTCCATTAAAGAGTGTATGGAAGCACTAAAACTAATCAGTAGAATTTAGCGCAATATTTTTGATGGATTCTGAATTTACGAGCAAACAAACAGTTAACCATGCTCATAATAAATTAATGGATAAGACACCAACTGTTCATAATTTAGATTTTATCATTGATAATGAGCAAACTCTCAAATGGAGATATCCTAAAAAAAAATGAAAAAAAAAATTCATCACGACGAAAATTATATTGCAATAATATAAACTGTGAGAAAAGAAACCAATGGTAAAAGTTTAAAAATGACCCTGCACAAACATAGATATGTCCATTCCTAAATATATAAAATAAAACTAAAATGTGGGAAAAAACCAAAGTCCATTACAAAAGTAAAGACGAATGATAGACAAGCAGGGTATTTGAAAAAAAAAAAAAAAAACGGCATCTTAAAATGGCAGATGCTAATTAAATTCTTCCTTTCAGGCACACCAAAAAATACACAATTGCTTCTAGATAAGACAAACTTCAGCTAAATCATGAATAAGCCTTGGCGATATAAAATATTACTTTGGAGGAATCATAAGTAAAGAAACTGCGAAGGAAAAGCTTGCGATCAAAGCTTCATTTTGGAACAATTCCGAGAAATTTTGCGGGAAATTTTGTGAAAAATAACATCATTAACAATTACCATTATATTCACCCCTCCTCCTCATCATCATAATAATATTATTGGTGTACCTTACCCAATGAAAATCTAAGCAATATTTCAGTAATTCTGCATGAACATGATTTTTGCAATTATCATCTATACTATATTTTTCTAAATGTTTTTGTATAAGATTTTTATGTTAACATAATTACCATTATTAATATTATTACTATTGTAATTAATATCATAATTATTCAAAACGATTGACCTTTCATAAGGAACAAGCTTGAAAAGACAATTAAGGGGGAGAACGACAATAACAAATTAATAAATATAAACTTAATTAACCAAGAAATTCAATACATGACGACGGTAAACGGCAAACATAAGACGTAAGGTGAAGGGTGTATGGATATGTAATTGTGTTTCATATATATTTAGAATATTCCTTTTAAAGCAGAACTAATAAATCGATAAAAAAAAGGGTATTATGTATGAAAAACTAAATGTTATCAATATATTTAGAATTCTAAATTTGACTGACATACAGCAAGCATCAATATCAGAGCTTCCCCCATTTCCTGAAGTTTATTAATACCTTTTTTACACTGAAAACCTTGAACGCCGTTAGGAAATCAATACACAAATTATTTTGGTCTTGAAAGACAGGATGGGATTACTTTCCTTCTTTTAATGATGTACAGTTGGACACAAGTGTCTCTGGTACAGCTTGCTCCGATAAAGTGCACCATGTCACACCCTTACTGAGTGGCGGGTAACTAAAAAGATAACGTTGGGAAAGCTTTCAGAGGGGGTGCGCTGGACTAAATACAGGAACTCGCCACGCAGTAACGGTGTGGCTGGGTGCACTTCCTCAGAGCGATGCGTACCATGATTTCCTGTGTCCAACTGTACGTGAATTTGACACACACTAATAATAATAATAATAATAATAATAATAATAATACTTTCTGGCAAATCAAAGAATCCAATAACTCTCTAGCAAAAGTATCTCCACGGGTGGCTGGTAATAATAATGGGGGTATCATGTTACTCCAAAACTCAAGTCTTAAAAACAGGATGGGATCCCAATGCCTACAGGGAAGGAGAAATGTTTATTGGTCTTCTTTGGTGTATTCAAGACCATTCTTGACAAACGTTACCAAAATATTGTAAAACATTACAAATAAAACTAAACACTCGACTTAAATTCTAATCTTATTCAAAATAAAAAACAAATGTTAATATTCCAACTAAACACATTATCATCAGCAAGTCAAACTCGTAGGTAAATCATTCTAAAAGCTTTTTCATACAAACAATTTCTGATAAAGAGGATCTCTAAGGTTTAAAGGCCACTCATGAATGGGAGAGACAAGGGACAGTGACATTGCCCTATCAAGCAGGACAATGCCCCAGAGACTAAACATATATATATACATATGACCCAGACCCCAATATAGAAAGGATCTATTCTTCAATGATTACACTTAATAGCATGGGTCGTAGATAAATATATCTATTTTCAATAGACGTTTATATATTATTGAAGGCGGATTTTATTAAAAAAGAAATCTCGTCCAATAAATATGCAGGGAAAATTTGATTATCTATGAAGATGAAAAGAATGGAACATTAGCTCAGAAATTTAATCATCTATGAAGAGAAAAAGAATGGAACGTTAATTGAGAAGCGCATTACGACGGCCTTCTAAAATTAGCAGTTTATTTCATTACCTGTCAATTCAGGATTTTAACTGACATATATACTAAATACACAGGATGGAAGGATATCTCTCAATCCAAAGGAATGAATTAGAATTTTCAGTTCGTGGTGACATTGTAGTTTGCAATTAGTTACAGACCCAGCCTACTTACATTCAATTCTATATTTTCTAATCAATACTGCACATTGATTTTATACAGAAATACTGCGTTATGAAAAATAAACTAAAAAATGGGCAAGAAGAAAATTTACAAAAGAATTAAAAGATTAGTTACGGAGAAATGAATAATTAAGTTTGTTACTCTTTTTGTGACGAGTATGGTCGCAAAGATGAAACAGTCTACGGGTAATGAACTCCCTATTCAACTATCGCAAACTCACAAGCTAGGCATAGCGAATATTGTTTTCATTGTTATTTTCATCATTATC
>NC_090752.1:94436590-94441590 GCF_036898095.1 Palaemon carinicauda | reverse complement strand
GCAGAGGAAAAAACAAGACGATAGATTGACGAACTAAGAAAGTTTGCGGGTGTGGACTGGCATAAAAAAAAAAAAAAAAAAAAAAGACGCCCATGGAAGGACATATCTGAGGCCTTGGTTTTGCAGTGGACTAGTTACGGCAGATGAGCCTGACAAAGCTATAAATTCAGGGAGACTGTAAAAATTGCTAATATGATTATTAATAAAATCTGTACGGGGGCAAAGAGGAAGAAGAATATACCCATCAAAATGAGAGATGGATCTAATAAAACAACAGAAGATGAAGAAAGGCAACGTTGGATGGAACACTTTACTGAGGTCATAAATAGGAGATATGAAGGTAATAATTTAATTGATATAACTGGAGCTTAGGAAGACCTCCATGTGCCCCTGGATATGAAGGAACACTTACAAGATTATTTAGTAGAATGTAGCATAAAGAGGCGATACCTGATGAATGGGAGCTAGGAGTGTTGGTGAAAATGTCAAAAAAAAAAAAAAAAATCTGACTGATTGCAATAATTACTGGGGAATCACACGTCGTTGTTATGAAAATATAAACTGTAGCATGCTTATTCTAAAAACTAGAGAGAAAGATCAATGAAAAGCTGAGAGATAAACTAGCAGGATTTCAAAATGGTAGAAGTTGCATTGACAAAATTTTCATTTGAAGACATGTACAGCAATGTGTGGAATATAGAAGTTCAGGTTTGATGGCATTTGTGGACTACGAAAAAGGCTTTGATAGTGTGCACCGACCAATTTTGTGAAGAATCCTGCGTTATTATGGAATTCCTTTTAAACGTGTGAATAGCGGAGTACGCCAAGGGGATGTGTTGTTACCAATGTTGTTTATCCTCCTCATGGATTTTGTAATACATAGAACAGTTGGGGATGGTGGAGAATGATTGGACTGGATTGGTAAAAAGAAATTAGCTGACCAATAGTATGCTAATGCCGCTGTCCTTATTAGCAGAACACCACAGGATTTGCAATGCTTGCTTACCAGAATGCATGAAATATCACATGAGGTTGGGCTCAAGATAAATAGAAGAAAGACTGAGTTGATGAGAACAGAATATGCAAAGGAAGATGAAATATCATTGAAAGGGGAAAGGATTAATGAGGTAGAACGATTTAAATATTTAGGAACTATGATCTCTAATACAGGGTCTTTAGAATTAGAGTTTAATGAAAGATTGCAAAAAGCAAATCAGATAATGGCTAGGTTAAGTAAAATTTGGAAACCAAATCGCCTGAAATTAGATATGATAATCAGGCTATATATCAGTTAAGTGATATCGGTTTTACTGTATGGGCATGAGACGTGGTATGACAATGAAACAATATCTAACAGATTTGAGAACAAAACCCTCAAAGGATATTAGGACTTGAATGGCAGGACAGAACTATAAGAGAGATTGCTCGAGTAGCATATGTGGATGAGATCATGATGAATGGTATATGGAGATGATTTGGGCACGCTCTTCGCACTCCCCAAGATATTAGTTCATCAAACTTTTAACTGGGCTCCACAAGGCACTAGAAGAGTTGGAAGACCAAGGACTACATAGCTGAGGATCATGAAGCTTAAAGTAGATAATGATGAATGGGGAAGCATCGATTTAAAAGCTCAAGATAGAGATAGACAACTGGCGAAATCTAACCGATGCCCTTTGCGTCAATAGGCGTCGGAGGAGATGATATCTTTATTATGTAGGGGCAATAAAAAACAACATACCCAACTCCTCTCTTTGCAGATTGAGAGGAATTTCCTTATATTCTTCATATATGCTCTCAAAACGCATTGAATTATAGCAATTTGGTTTTACTCAAGCTGGGACCTACACAGTGAATTATACAGAATGTTTAGTAACTTCTCATCACCTCGTAACCAAGATCAAAATATTCTTCTAAACCACTTGAAAGTTTTCTTGACCTTCAATTTTAGGGCATCAATATGTTTAAACCATGAAGTGTAGGATCAAATATAACGTTTCAAGGGTACAATTTTTTTCCATGTGGTCATCATCTCCATCTTAGTTATTCTAAGAAAACAAGGTTCAAGTTCTTCAAACTGGATCATTCTAAATGAATTCTATATATTCATAAGGTCATACGCTGAAATAAACTCCAGGCAATTTCTATTGCTTTTGTGATTATTTTTGTATTTAGCTTTTTGGTACTATCTTCAAAAATGTGAATATTTGTTATTAAATCTGGAAAAAGGAGCACAATAGGCTTGTAGTTATAGATTCTGTATATATATATATATATATATATATATATATATATATATATATATATATATATATATATATATATATATATATATATATATATATACATCCTTCATATTGAATTTTACCACTGAAAGAAAAGGGTTCTTATTTATTCGTGATAAAATTCCTAATTTCACAAAACTTGACACCTTTAACGTTAAAAGCTTAATTTACTGATTTAACTTAAAATTGTTTAAATCAACGACCTTTGACATAAATGGCTGGCCTTTTGCCTTAGTATATCGCATATTCAAATCAACATCATGGACGAATTGGTTATTGTTTATCAAGTACCATCCTTTATCAAGCGTCACCTGGCTGTAGCATCTGCAAGCCAATATTGTTATGAAATCATCAACTGACAGTGGAGGATCTCTCTCTCTCTCTCTCTCTCTCTCTCTCTCTCTCTCTCTCTCTCTCTCTCTCTAGAAACTAACGATTTAGTCATATTTCCTTAAAATAGACATAACCTTTAATGGCATAATCAAAGTTTTATTTACCTGGTTACTTATTAACTGTTTTTCGAATAAACTAATTAGGTAAGAGAAAGAAGAAATGAAAAAAGCATATGATCAGTCAAAATTTGTCATCTATATCATAACTAAAAATTAGGAGGAGGTACTATATATATACATATACATATACATATATATATATATATATATATATATATATATATATATATATATATATATATATATATATGTGTGTGTGTGTGTGTGTGTGTTTGTGTGTGATTTCTTCAAGTCAATACTTATTCTAAATGTCGTCATTACTAGCTTAGCTACAACCCTATTTGGAAAAGCAAGATGCTATAATCCAAAGAGCTCCGACAGGGAATAATGTCCCAGTGAGGAACTGAAATAAAGAAATAATCAACTACAAGAGAAGTAATGAACAATTAAAATAAAGAAAAGGGTTACATAAGCACTGTGAATTTAGAAATAAATAAAGATTTAAACTGACAGAATAAATTGAAACAGAGATAAATTTTCACTAAAGATTCCTTGCAATAGGAAATTTTTGTCATGACTTTGGGTCCAGATAACGTAATAACGTAAGGTCAGGGAACGTTGTAATAGCAGAAGTCTTATCACAAGACGAAGAAAAACCAAGTACAAACTCAAGTTACCTGAGGTAATGTGGAAAGTAAAATATTTCTTTAAACGTGTCAAAACGTTGATCATTTTAAGTTATCAAATAAATTTGGCTACCGAAATAGAAAAAAAAAATAATGTCGGCAAAAATAATGAAGAAACAATGTTTAAAAAGTGCTAAAACGGTGTACAAACTTGTTTCTTCATCAGGCAAAATATTGTATAAATCTCATAAAATTATATATAACACTAGCAAAATGTAGAATTACTCTCCAGCAAATTATTAAGTATTCACTTAAAACGTTGTGGAAATAAAGGAAACTTGTAAAGTTCTGCCGTAATACACTCAAACCATCATGTTCTCAAGAAATTTACATGAAATCGAAGATGCATTTTTCCCCGTCGGAAACCCAAGGGAAAATAGGAGACGAAAAGACAGAATATCCTGAGTGCAAGACGAACCCTCCGGGTACGTGAGCTGACTTCCCCCCTAATGCAATGCTGAGTCCCTGCCACAGCGGAGGTTATTTAGTTTGGGGTTCCTACCGCGACGGAGATTTAGGTAGTTTGCTCCGTGAAGGGGATACACAGATGCACTGCAGGATTTTCTGGTTTTCTGTATGATCATATGTAATCAGTTCTGTAATGAGTCTCCATGTAACTTCTTTCCCACCGTTATCACTACATTAAGGGGCGGCTGCTTGATGTGCCCTCTTCAAGGCCTTCTATCAAAGGCATTCGCTTCCCACAAGCCTCTTCTCTTCATATCATCCCTCACCTTATCTCGCCATCAAATTATCTGCCTTCCTCTAGATCTTCTCCCCCTAACAGGTTCCTTCCAAGCCCTCCTCACTCCCTCCCTACCATCCATTTCCAACACGTGCCGACGACATCTTATTCATGACACTCTTATCACCTCTGTAAGTTTACATGCACCTGATGATTTTTAATCGATATATGCATATGAATAAAAATAAATAACAGTATCCATTATACATTATAAGAAATAGCTCTAGTGATCATCAAACAAATTATGGCTTTTCGACCTCGTGAGATTGATTGATTGAAAGTTTTCTGGCATCCTGACATCTAAGGTCATTGACACCGATCGATCTCGTGAGATTAAAGCTCTGTTGATGAACCTTGATGTTCATGGAGGTGTAGTCCCAAATGGTATTTTTCCTTCGTTTTTTATAAAGACAGCAGATTTCTTAGCTCCAAAGTTATCTGTAATTTTGCGCAAGTTAGCAAGAAGAGGAGCTTTTAGCACTTGTTGGAGAATTGGTAATGTTACTCCTCTATGTAAATGTGTTTGTGGTAGCTCAAGTACCACTGATTACCGCCCAATTTCCATAACTCCGATATTATCTAAAGTTTTTGAACGTCTTCTGGCAAAACGTCTTAATAGGTTTGCTGAAGGTAATCATCTACTCCCCAGTTTGCAATTTGGTTTTCGTAAAGGCCTTGGAGCATGTAATGCCCTTCTTACAATCTCCAATGCTGTACAGAAATCCCTTGATTGTGGTCAGGAAGTTCATATGATTGGCCTTGATTTTAGTGCTGCCTTTGACCATGTTAATCATGAGGCCCTTGTTTTCAAACTGAAACAGTTGGGGGTGGG
>NC_090752.1:94406590-94431590 GCF_036898095.1 Palaemon carinicauda | reverse complement strand
CAATTTCGTTTTTCTGATCCTTCCTCCAGCTTATTGACAAATATATATATCGTATGCCTCAGCTAGATCGTCTATATATATATATATATATATATATATATATATATATATATATATATATATATATATATATATATATATATATATATATATATATATATATATATATATAGCCAGATACTTGCACTTTATTATATAAGGGAGATAAAGGTTACGACGACAAACGAGCAAGTGTCCGTAAATCTTTTCTCTCTTTGAATCTAAACTTTAAACAGCCTACTTTTTTATACTGATGCAAAATTATTCACAGATGCTTTTCATGGCGCATATGTAGTTTCCATTTCGTCACCAATATTGAATACTTGCTGCACATGTTACTAGAATCTCTCTTCCTAATGCATATATGACAGATCTATTCTAACGTTGTTACTGATCTTAAAACATTCTATATTAATTATTTATTACTTCTCATGTAGTTTATCTATTTTCTTTTTTTCCTCTCATGACTGAGCTATTTTTCCTTGTAGAAGCCCTTGGGCTTATAACGTCCTCCCTTTCCAATAAGGGTTGTAGCTTAGCTAGTAATAATAATAATGCTAATAATAATAATGATATATTCTCGAGATCTCATTACTTGACTAATCAATTAGAAAGAAAATATTAGTTTGACCGAGGCATTAGGGTGTCTAAAGGGCTGAAACTCTCATCAGAAAATATCTGAAATTGCCGCTGAACCAAAATAATAATAACAAATGCAGCTATTTCTAGTCCACTGCAGGTCAGAAGCCTTACACAAGTCCTCATTCATGTATGGGGTTTGGCCAGTTTCCATCACCACACTGGCCATTACGAATTGATGATGGTGGGAGACTTTTGTCTGATCGCTTACAGCAACCCAAACCTAGTATGAGTGACCCTGATAAGTACAGCTTTGCGATAAGCAAACCCTTTCGCCACGTTAAGGTAAACCCACTCTGAATTATACCATCATCTAAATTAAAATAATGTCGATATATTATTTATTTAAAAAAAAAAAAAGTTTTAGTTCTTCCGTGTTGACGGTGATATCAAACATTTAATGTTGTATATTATATACATATACTACCTTTGAATACTGATTTTTATTTCATTAATTAGTAATTTCGCTAAACATCAACTAATATAATTATAAGCATTAAAATAAAATTCAGGGTTTGATAGATGTAAAAAAAAAAAAAAGTAGAATAAATACAACACAGTTCTTTATACACTTGTAACTAATTGCCTTCGCCAAAATCGAATATTTTGGGAAGTATATTCATTCACCCCTGTCATCGTTTGTGAACAACTTAACAAAAAACTACTGTACCAATTGTAATCAAAATTGGTAGTCATGTCGGGTATGGCACAACGATGAATATGAAACATTTTGGATAAAGTACATCAAAGTACAAGTACATAGCCGTACTTTGAAAATTATCGCAATGTTAACTAGCCTAAAAGGTAGATATTTATTTTTTATTTGTTAACAACAATACGCAAAAACTACAAGACCAATTTCAGCGAAATATTGTGGCCATGTGGGATATGATCCAAGGATAAATCCATTAAGTGTTCAATTGAAGATAATATATCGAAGTATAAGTAAGCAGCGGAATTTAGAGTAACATAAAACTGCTTGGCGTGCCAAAGGCAAGATCCCTATTGAGTGCCCCTCTAGTTTTTGCTGTAGACGCAGCTTAACTCTATATCATCCCAGGATGTACCAATTGCATTAAACCCAATTGAAAAAAATAAAAAATAAAATACGAATAATTCCAGCTAGGCACAATGGAGCATAAAATGTTTCAACAAATTCAAATTAGCGTAGGTAAAGTTCTACCGAACGAGGTAATGAAGACTAAGTTGGCGAGCGCCTTTGCTCAACAGCTGTACCAATGACTCTTCTGGGAAATCAAGTTTACTTACCCCCCCACCAGATGGCAGACACCGATGCTGGCTCTATTCTTGCTTCTGCTTCTGCTGCTATTAGCGTTGTTGCTTTTACTTTTTCTGGCATTACGTGCTGTTTCTGTTGTAATGAAAGAGAGGGGAAAAAGAAAAATAATTCGGTACATAAATATATATCAGAAAGGATGGAGTCCTTCCGACTAGCTATTCAAATGTTTGCTATATTAACAAATTTCCTGATTGAATTATATTTGTTAATTCTCCTCCATTTAAACAAAAATTCCCTACTAAAGTTAAACTGTAACCCTTATGCAATTGTTAATTCTGAAACCTAAGCAGTCTGCATGATATTTTAAGGACGATAAGGTATATAGATTTTTTTTTCTAATTACCTTTCACAACTATTCACAGGTTACCTATCTGATTTTGCCTGATTTTAAGTTGAAGTTTACTTAAGGGAAATAAGTGCATCATTCGAACCTCATGACCACTTAAACCTGGTAATGAACTCTGTATTGAATTAACTAGCAAGTTGTTGTCAGTGCATTCAAACAATTCACTTTACTTTTCAATTTATTTAACTATTTCCACAATTCGGCTTTCTCCTCTTTGAAAGATTGCTTTACATATCCCGTATTATTAATAATAATAATAATAATAATAATAATAATAATAATAATAATAGTAATGACTATAATAATAATAATAATAATAATAATAATAATAATAATAATAATAATAATAATAATAATAATAATAATAATAATAATAACAAAAATAATAATAACAAAAATAATAATAATAAAAATAATAATAATTATAATAGTAATAATAATAATAAAAATAATAATAGCACCCAGCATAAATCAAGCATTATCAAAAGATACATCTGTCTAAGTGACAAAATCCACACACCAACCATTCTAATTATCTCTTTCCAAGATTTTTTCTAAAACACAAGATGAAGAAAATTAAAAATAGGGAACAAAAAGGCAGAATTAATTTCGATATCCTTTGATTTCTCTTGGGTCACGTTACGAGGAAGCTGATATGCATCTCGAAACTCTTGGGTTTATTGGCAATAATCAAGAAGACTTTCTTATCAATGATCCAGCTGATGATATTTATATTCATTCTCTTCTCTCTCTCTCTCTCTCTCTCTCTCTCTCTCTCTCTCTCTCTCTCTCTCTCTCTCTCTCTCTCTCTCTCTCTCTCTCTCTCTCAGAAACATATTTCTTTAAAAAAAATTCTGAATGACAGTTAATTCCCCCAAGGTTGTTTTATTTGTGTTGATTGTCTTTTTATCTTTTTATTAATAACCAAAATGAATAAAACTAAATAAATATACAAAATAACCGATGTACGAAAACTTGAATGAAAAGAAAAAACTATGCGAGTTTCGTAAGAATGACTGAATAAAATTGTAGACAACGTTACCAAAGAGTTAAAAAGCGCACAAGGATGACGAAGGTAAACAATTATCACATGATTGTTTACAGACTTTTCCATTATGAGACGATCTTTGTTTAATTGAAAGTCGCACGTGTTGTTCTATTCAAGGTTCCTAATTTATGTACAGATATCAAAAGATATATTCCACCTAAAATTTATACAATATCGAAACTAAAAAGATGATTTTTCTTTTCAAATAGGAACGTGATGATCATCAGTACTGGGCAGTCATCAAATCCATTTGGTCCTATAGTTTATTACAAGATGGGACACATTTTTATTACTATTTTCATTCTTTTTTTGCTGAGTAGTTAATTACAGTATATTAACTTAAAATATTACCTCAAAAAGATAATTAAACTCTGCCATAAAATGAACGAGCGCTCAAGAAAGATAAATATTGTACACAAGATCCAATATGGTACGTCCTTATGCTTTTTTTTTTTCTATCAGTAACATCCTGTGTTGGCCTAATCTACTTCTCTCCCTCTCTCTCTCTCTCTCTCTCTCTCTCTCTCTCTCTCTCTCTCTCTCTCTCTCTCTCTCTCTCTCTCTCTATTATCAAATGGCAGAGCTTTACAATGAAGATTTCCTCTCTTAAGACGAATAAAAAAAGTGAGGGGGAGCAAGAGTGAAGTGAAGAAAAGTATTATAATGGTTTACATTTCTTTCTCGTGAATTGAGTTTAATCAAGACTTACTCTTATAGCTCTTGATTAATTATTAATCGAAAAAAGCAACTCCAATGATAATGGCTAAAAGAATTGAGACAAAGATTTGAAATTCCTAGTATTCCAACTAGAAGTTACAATATTTCAATGACTATTAACAAACCTGATTAAATGACAGGGCTACAATGACTTTATTCTTAAGTGCATTGGATTTTGAGCCAAAGAATATTAAGTATCTTCACAAAACTTTATTACTTTACAGAATAATTCTCATTTTATCGTTTAAAAGGCCAGTCTTTGTTCTGGAAGGATGTTCCTAATCGGGTAATTGAATCAATAGAACTACAAAAGTTCAAACTTACAGCAAATGTTTTTATGTTGAACAGTCTGACATAAGTCTTTTTATAGTTTATTTATGAAATATCTGTTTTGATGTTATTACAGTTTTTAAAATATTTCATTTTAATTGTTCATTATTTCTCAGATCGTTTATTCATTTCTTTAATTCCTTTCCTCACTGGGCTATTTTTCCTTGTTGGAGCTCTTGGGGTTATAGCATCTTGCTTTTTCAACTAGGGTTGTAGCTTAGCTAGTATAAATAATAATAATAATAATAATAATAATAATAATAAAGGTTTATTAAAAAAAATGTGAAGACACTGTGAACGATTGCTTAAGCTAATGAGTAGGAATAACAAAGGAGTTTTAGGACAGCACAAGACTATATTAACTAAAAGTTTCCTTTTCCTTACACCTCTGAATATCAAAATACAACGCTTATACGACTGATATAAATAGGCCATTTAACTGAATGTGAACACAGCTGCTTACGATGGTAGATGGTATCGATTCGTTCCCATCACAATACGATAAGGATAACAGCACGAAAGGGCATCTGCCGCTCGATAACAGATGCATTACACAGCCGTCTCTCGTGGCAGTTATTAATATCCAGATGCATCGGGGCACAGTGCGCCAGGGCTAAGTGGCTGCGCTAACGACCTAATATAGATGGAGTTGCAATGTTAACCCGAGAGGCAGCGTGATTAATTGTATGTTGGTGCCGGGATTCGCATAAGGCTCGAATCAACAGCATCACCTTTGCAAGGTTAAGGCAAATTGAATATAGTAAGAACGGCTCAGAAACTCTCTCTCTCTCTCTCTCTCTCTCTCTCTCTCTCTCTCTCTCTCTCTCTCTCTCTCTCTCTCTCTCGACTATCGGGTCTCATTGTGCCTAATCACCGCAGGCAAGAGACATACAAATATCAACTTGTTATTCGCCATTTCGAATGTATGGCCCTAACACTCTGAAAGGAGGTATTTTCGGTGCACGAGTATAATTTATTTGTGATTTTGTGTTTACCATACAGGCACACAATCAAAGATCCTCCAGTTATGTGGATCTTCAATGTTAAGGCATAGAGACTTTCTAGGAGTGCGTAATAACTGGCACTTTTGCCTAGTTTTGTTAGATGTTAGCCTTATTCTAGTTCTGCCTCAATACTCTCCCAGGAAGAAGTATAATTTCTAGAGCTTATAATAGAACTTTGGGATTATTTTGGCGTCATACCTACATTCTACAGTGCCCCTGTCATATCTTTAAAAATATAAGACACAAAATTGATTACATCAACATCTATGAGTATCATCCCCGGGGCATCGTGATAAACAATTCGTAGCTTTACTTGAATAAAAATATTCCATAATTGCCCTCTATTACAAGATGAAAAAATTACATAGATATTTTGAGAGGGCTTTGAATGACATCAACATTTTTTTTTCTTTTTTTTACTCAGAATATTGGAAGAATATATATTCTTTCACCTAACTCTGAGTAGATAATCATATACTTCGTTCGTTTATCAAAACCATGCCTCAACGGTGACATAATAAAAATCATGTATAAGATTATTGTTACAATCAAATCAGGGAAACAAAATCTTTATGAGGGGGGGGGGGGTTACACGTACATAATGGGTTACCAGTCTTAAAACATTGCCAATAGCTTTAAAATTTCTAAGGAAAGCAGCATGATTTTAATTTTAGAAGTCAGCAAAATTTGTTGATGTTACACCAAGGTAATGTAGTTCAATCAGTTAACTGCTTTGTGAAGATAATTCCTGGAGTGTCCTGCGACCAATATTATTTTTCTTACTGCCCTGTTTTAGTTACTTTAATTTCTTAATTTCTAATTAATTAAAGATAATTCTTCTCTCTCTCTCTCCCCAAACTCTTCGAACGAGACATATGAAAGTCTAAAGATGAATCAATTATAAAAGAGACTTTTCAAGGAATACTCAAATTAGAAAGATAAAAAGATGGGAAAAAATCTGCATTTCACCTTAGATGGCTTGGTTTCAGGCATTACCATTTAGATGACATTCACATCAAGTATTCATGACAGGAACGAATATGCAAAGAATAAAATTCTTACTTAAATCCAATTAGCACTTCCGGGTTCGATATTCGTGAGACTTTTGGAGCCAGATCACTAATTCTTGCAAAGGAAGATACTTTTGAAATCATACATTAGATAAGAAAAAGCAACTTGAAAGCCGGACTTGAAATTCATGAAGCTTACAGATCTATCTACATTTAAAGGCATCGAGTTTGTACATTCCAAGTTTTATATTCAAATTATTTTCCAAACTTTCATTTATAAAGCTGGCCTCTATGACATTTCTTTCTATGGTCATGTGAATATATTTTCATTCGGAGTTTTGATAATGAACTGAATACAGGACATGGAATGTGCAAACTTGACGCATAAACATATAGAGATCTTTAAGTTTCATAAATTTCAATTTCTTCAAGGTCTGAATTTACTGACATTGTTTCCATATTAGGAATTAGGGCCTCATAATGTGTAGGACTATGTGATCAAGGTTTTTGTATCTATGCCATCATACATTACGTATGTTATGCATATTAGCACATACTTTATTGTTACTTGTATGTGAATTTACAAACACAAACAAACAAACAAACACACTAACATATATTTATACACACACACACACATATATATATATATATATATATATATATATATATATATATATATATATATATATATATATATATATATATATACACATATATATATATATACACACATATATATATATACACATATATATATATACACATATATATATATACACACACACACACACACATATATATATATATATATATATATATATATATATATATATATATATATATATATATATATATATATATATATATATATATATATATATATATATATATATATGTCTGCGTGTGTATGTGTGTGTGTTCAGGGAACCAGGCGCAAGCCGCTGCCGTAGAAAAAAAGCTGTATACTATATAAAAGCTTCACGAATTTACCTAACGAACCATCCTTCTACCTCGTAGGTTCCCTGTTGAAAATGTTATTCCTTGCAGGCGTAAACATATAAAACATCCAAGCAGGCTCTTTTTGAAGGAAATGTTATGAGATTACGACGGAGTAGGTACCTCTTTTATACACTAAAATCTTATTTGCTCTCTCTTATCTGCCCTAGATGGCGTTACTTACTTACTTTTACGGGTTTATTTCCCGCCCTCCATCAAACACAAAAAGGTCTGTTCAGGCGGGCCTTGGTGTGTGTAAAAATAATTTCTTTCCAGTTAATATTTTGCTCTGTATCGTTATCAGTTATTTCGCTAGCATTTGTATTCAGGCTTAATAGTTTTCAGGTCACTATTATAACACTTTCTAAAAAGATAAGTCTTCAGGTTTTTCTTGAAAGCTGCCACATTATTGCTATTCTTGACATCGAGTGGAAGGTCGTTAAAGAGTCTCGGTGCAGCATAACTGAACGTTCTTCCTCCTATTGCATGATTCACACTAATTTCGAATAGTCTATGTGGGTCATCGGCATGTCTAACTCTTACAGCGGCGCTGGTAGCTTCAGGGTAGGGGACCAAGCAATCACGAAGATATTTAGGCTTATCACTTGTAAGTGCTTTGTGAGTCAACAAGCAAATTCTAAATTCAATTCTAGCCTTAACAGGTAACCAATGTAGATCGATCAGTGCAGGAGTTATTCTCTTCCGAAATTTAATGCCTTTTATCAGTCTAGCCGCCCGGTTTTGCACATTTTGAAGCTTTCTTAGTAGTGTATTGGGCAATTTGTAGTACAGAGAATAGCAATAATCAAGCCTTGATATTACATGACTCATCACTAAAATTTTTGTACTGCCCTCTGTTTAATATTTTCTAGTAAATGCTATGTTTCTCAGGTGATAGTTACACACTTTCACTGTGTTCACAATTTGGTCCTTCATTGACAAATTACAGTCTATCAGTACACCCAAATTTTTCACAACAGGCACAATCCCAACATCAGCATCACCAATTTTTATACTTTGAATTAACTGGTAATTCTTCAAAGCCACCTTTGTGCCAAAGAACATACATTCTGTTTTATCATCATTCAATTTGAGCTTTTTCCTCTGCATCCATGTTTTTATTTCAGTCATTATCTCATCAATTTTCTTCTCTGTATCTTGTGTTGTTGAAATTGAGAGGTAAAACTGAGTATCATCTGCATATAGTTTAAAACCCACTTTTTGTTTTTTCAAGATGTGTGATAGCTCGATAGTATATATGTTAAACAAGATAGGGCCCAGAACACTACCCTGTGGTACACCCTTCATAAGAATTCTCTCATTGGATCGCTTTCCAGAAACTTCTACAATAGTTTTCCTGTTCACTAAGTAACTTTGTTGGTGCTAACTTAATCAAGACTTCTTTCTCTTCCAATTTAAGAGAAAATTGTGATAAGTTGGATTTCAGCTGAGATTTTTTCTTGTACTCGTTAGTCTATTTTTTCGATTCTGTCATTTATATAGAAACTTTCCCATGTATTTTCAACATAATTATGATAGCAATGTACATGCTTTGCTATTTTTGAAACCTTTTATTATTACTATTACTAGCTTTGCTACAACCCTAGTTGGAAAAGCAGGGTGCGATAAATTCATGGATCAACAGGGAAAAAGAGCCAGCGGAAAAAAGGGGGGGGGGGTAAATATGTGAATATAAAATAAATATGAAATGACCAGGATCATATAATTAAACTTTGCATTTTTAAGTGAAAAGGTAGAGATGGAAAAATGAATTTTAAATATTTAATAAATTTAAATTTAAATGGTTAGATATTTATGAATACCTATAATTTAAAGAGATAAATTTCACTGTAGCAGCTGATGGTGGAATGACGTAAACGAGTCCTCGAAATGCACTTTGTACGAGAGATTAAGGTTCACAACTGCAAGGGCTTAACATATACAAAGTAAAGGAGAATCAACCACGGGAAAAATCAGAACAAAAGATACAACACTAACAAAAAGTAACTCAAATAAATTAACAAAAATTCAACAAGAATCAAAATATCAATTACTGCAATCGCATGACTAAAATCTACAATTTTCATATAAATCAATAAAATCTTGAAATCAACTTATCACCGAAAACAGCAATTAACTAATCACGAAAATCGCCGTAAAAATTAGCTTAAATCAGCACTAAGTCACAAAAGCTCTCAAATTATCAGTCAAACAAATAGCAAATTCAACGAGTAGTCAAATACCTAAGAAATAAATCTATAGACTGCATTGAAATTATAGGTTCAATCTAGAAAGAATTGAATCAATTAAAATACTTTAACTTATTTTCAAAACTGCCATTAAAGCCCCTTATGCTTACCCTGTTGCGATAACAGTTCTGGCGAGTGTGGAAAAAATCATTCAATAGGCGATCATCGCTAAGCAGCGTCCGGATCCCATCCTCGATGAATTGGTGTGTAATTATGTCCATGATAGAGGAAAAATCCATAGTAATTAATCCAGCACTAAATACAGTAGTAATCCAGGACAGAGTCATAAATCCAGCGTGAGTGTATAATCCTTAAATCCACTTAAATAATGAGAGAGAGAGGGAAAGAAAGCTGCTCCTTGTCACTCTCGCATAAGGTTACTGAAGACTGAGTAACTGTGTGAAAAAAACTTCACAAAGACATAAGCGGCCGGCAGATATAACTACCGTAAAGTAGTTACTACTTAAAAGCAAAGGGGCAATCAGCGACACTTCAGTATGCCAAATGTATAAATACTGAACTATTCAAATTAATAATTTGAAGTTTTTTCAATGATGAAAGATCACAATTGTGTGATATAAATTGATAATTGGAACTCTTAAAGTGACCAGAAAGATCACGTCATTATAAAGTGTAGTCCAACTATCAGGAAAGTCTTCCGTAAAAGGGATGATAGAGTATATACCACGCTTGGAGGATGCTGTAAAATCTATGATTCCTACAATGTATTTCAGTGTTATAAATGCCAGGAATTTGGTCATACTGCCGAAAATTGTAGTAAGACTCAGGTATGTGCCAAGTGTAGACAGGATCATCGAACCACGGATTGTACTGTAAATACGTTAAAGTGTCATAACTGCACAGTGAGGAATTACAATGATACGAATCATAAGACATATGATGATAACTGTAAAGTATACAAGGAGGAGCTTACCAGGATAAAAAATAGAACCGATCATGGAGTCTAGCCCATTGGTTAAGTGTGGTCTGATAAATATTCAATCGGTTGGGAATAAAACCATAAAGATTAGAAATCTTATTAACGAAATGGAATTAGATTTATGCTTATTAACGGAAACTTGGTTGCAGGGAAATATTAGTGATAACTCAAAGATTCAGGAGATGACGCCGTGTACTCACGATTTCTACCACGTACCAAGAAAGGACAAAACTGGAGGAGGAGTGGGTGTCTTTGTGTCGAAAACCTTCTCTAGGGTTTCTATCATGAATGAAATAGTATTTGAAACGTTTGAATATATCTGTTTAAAACTGACAAGAAACAATAAGGTATTGAATATAATATCATTATATAGACCACCAGCGAGTAATATGACGAAATTCATTGAAGAATTTAGTATTCTTGTGGGTGTGGAGGACGATATTAAAAATACATTAATTGGTGGAGACTTCAACTGTTGGGTAGATGATGAAAATGATAATAAGGCTAAAGAACTCAAGGAAGTATTTGAGATATTTTCGATTAAGAAAATATTATGTAATCTAATAAATATACAATCCATTGGCAACAAAACTCATATCATTAAGGAAGTCGTAAGTGATCAAGATGTGGATATTTGCTTATTAACTGAAACTTGGTTGAGTGGTAATGTGAGTGACAGATCGAAAATAAATGAAATGACACCTAAATCTTATAACTTTTATCATGAACCAAGAGAAAACAAAAGAGGTGGTGGCATTGGAATCTTAATAAAGAAATCATACAAAGTTACAGTAAGAAATCATCTCATAGTTAATTCATTTGAATATATGAATATTAAAATTTTATCTCGAAATGTAAATCTACAAATAGTTATACTCTATAGACCACCGTGCAAAAGCAAAAGAATGTTTCTAGATGAATTTAATAACTTACTAGATACATTCAATGACAATCGAAATATAGTTATATGTGGTGATTTCAACCTACATCTTGATAACAGAGTAGACCCATATGTCAATGAATTTAGAGAATTGATTGACAACCACGACCTTGAAAACATAGTGTCTGAACCAACAGCTCAGTCTAATCATATACTAGATCTAGTTATAGTAAACAAAAACAACAACATCATACTAAATATGGAGATTGAACCTGACTGCTCTATATCCCCAATGCATAAGTTGATGTCTTATGAAATAGACGTTAGAAAAAATAATGCAATACAGAAGGAAATCACATACAGAATCAAGACTAACTTTGATCCAAAAGAGTTCATTGAACAAAGCCTAGAGGATATAAAAGAGATAACACCAGTCTGTAACTGTGAAGAGAATCACACCCTTGTAGAGGGACAATCCTGTATAAACTGCATTACTGATAGAAGTAAAACTATACTTGCAACTAATTATAATAATAGATGCCCGGAAATAACAAAAATAATCACAATTAAAGAAAAATCGAACTGGTTTGATAATGAATTACACGAAGAGAAAAAAAGAAAAAGAAAAATGGAGGATAAATGGAAAAGAAATAAAAATAATGAAAACTGGCAACATTACAAAGCAGCTAGAAATCGCTACAATTACCTTATCTTAGTTAAAAAAAAGGCCTATTATAAAAAAGTGTGCAATGAAAATGACCCAAGGAAAATACATAAGAACATAAAGAAACTATTAGGTCTAAAGACAGAAATAGTGTTGCCCGATATAACTAATGATCCTAAATGCCTAGCAAATGGTTTTATTAACTATTTTGAGGAAAAAATAAACCAAATCTGCTCCAGTTTTCACAACATCAGCACAACAGAGCAAAGGAATACATCAGCAACAGGTGTAAATAAGCTAAGGGTATTCAAAGAGTTAAGTCAGAGTGATTATATGAGAATAATAAAGAAAGTAAAAAAAACCTACTGTGGAAATGATCCATTTCCAATTAATGATGTAAAGGATGCAGAAAATTTCACTAGACTGCAAGAGACCTATCGAAACATGGTAAATATGAGTCTAACACAGGCAGTTTTCCCTGACTGTGAAAAAGTTGCGTGTATCAAGCCTGTGTATAAAGGAAAAGGTGATGCAGACAATTTAAGTTCATATAGGCCAATATCAAATCTGTCATATTTTTCGAAAATTATTGAAACTGCTGTACATGAACAAACCTGGAAATATCTGAAAAAATCTAATGTCATACCTGATGATCAATCTGCATACAGAGAAAATTACTCCACAGAAACAACAATATTAGCGATAAAAAATGACATAACAGAAATTATAACAAATGGCAAGTGTTGCATTCTTGTAATGCTTGATCTAAGTGCAGCATTTGATACTGTAGAACATACATATCTGATGGAAGACCTTAAAGCTGTGGGTATCGTAGAACGAGCACACGACTGGTTTGTGAGTTATCTTGAAAAGCGCAAAGTTAAAGTAGTAATATCAAATGTTGAATCTGAGACAAGAAAACTAACCAAAGGGGTGCCTCAAGGCAGTGTACTAGGTCCTCTCCTGTTTGAAATTTACACGATTGAACTGGCAAATATACTTGAAACTCACAGAGTTAAGTTTAAAATATACGCTGATGATACACAATTCTATTTCCCAATAGAATCAGTTGATGAAGCTAAAAGAAAGATACATGAAATAATGAATGACATTAAAGCTTGGATGTTAACAAAAAAGCTCAAGCTCAATGAAGACAAAAGTGAATGTATTATTTTTGGAAATGAAAAAGATATAAAAAGAGTCGAATGCTTCCAAAGAATTGAAATAGGTCAATCGATCATTGACCTAAAGAAATCTGTCAGAAATCTTGGAGTAATCATGGATAATAGACTGACAATGAACGAACATATAAATAACATGGTAAGAAATTGTAACTATCATATTAGAAACATAGCATTTATTAGTAAATACTTAGATGAAAAATCTATTGCCATACTCATTTATCACCACATATTTTCAAGAATTGATTACTGCAACTCATTGTTCTATGGCTTGCCAAATTATCAGCTGAAGAAAATTCAGAGAGTACAAAACAGAGCCGCCAGATTAATAAAAGGACTACACAATAGGGAAAGAATTACCCCTGCACTAATTAAGTTACACTGGCTACCGGTAAAAGCGAGAATTGAATACAAGCTACTCTTACTAACGTTTAAGATACTGAACCAAAATGAACCAAAATATCTAAAAGAATGCCTGAATAAACTAGAACTAGGAACAAATGTTAACACAAGACACATGAGTGACAAACATAGGCTATCTGAACCAAGAACAAATAGTAAATTTGGTGAAAGGGCTTTTAGCTACTGTGCGCCTAGACACTATAATAAACTGCCAACTGAAATGAAGGACCTAAAGGGAGCAATTGAATTTAAGAAGAAACTAAAGACATTACTTTTCACAAGATCATATGATTTGGAAGATACTACAATCAAAGAATTGTATAAGTTATAATGAAAATGTTTCGTTAGATGATTAATATGGACCCGCCCGAGAAGTAGTTCACTCGACTTCAGTGGAGGGTTGGATTTAAACCCAAAACAAGTAAACAAGTAAACAAGTAAACAGTGTTTTGGTATCAACGTCAGTAGGTGGTCATACACTCGACTTGGTCATATGTGGAAAAGACTCAGATCTAATAAAAAACCTTGAAGTGGAACCAGACTTTGAGATCTCAAAAACACATAAACTTATCACCTTTAATGTTAATATAAATTGCACCAGAGTATTGTAAAAATGGATCACATATAGGGAACGGGAAAATTTTGATGCTGAGAACTTTATTGAAGCTAGTGTAGCGCAAATGTCTTGTGTGAACACACAATGTGAACATATGGTAGACATAGAATGTGTTGGGTGCTATACCAAGAAATACAACGACAATTTTGGAAAAATGTAGGATACCATGTGTCCCATAAAGAACAAACAAATAGTGGTACGCGAAAATGTTAGATGGTATAATAGTGAGCTATTAAAGGCAAAAGGACACAGACGTAAGATGGAAGGTAGATGGAAAAGAGCCAAATCCTTACAAGCCAGAAATCTATATAATAAGGCCAGAAATGACTATAACATCCTGTTAGAAATAACAAAAAGAAAATTCTACAACGGCGTATGTAAAAAAACCAATAACATGAAGGACTTTCACAAAAATCTTGATGATTTGATGGGATTAAAGAAAAAATATGTCTTGCCTGACAATGTTTGTGCAGAGTTTTGCTATATTCTTTAATGAAAAAATTGATAAAATCTATAGAGGTTTCCCCCAAAATCACTTGGAAGGACAGTCAGCTATGCCAGTGAAGGAGGGAAAGAAGTTAACAAAATTTAAGGAAATAAATATGTGCGACTTGTTAAAGGTTATGAAAGAGATGAAGAATACATATTGTGGAAACGACCCTTTCCCAAACAGTTCAATAAATGAAGCTCCAAACAAGCAAGTTGTATATAATATTTACCTGAACATAATTAACCTAAGTATATCACAATCCTGTTTTCCTAGCTGTGAAAAAACTGCATTGATCAAGCCAATTTACAAAGGGAAAGGTGATGTAAACGAGCTAATTTCATATAGGCCCATTTCAAATTTATCCTACATGTCAAAACTTATTGAAAAAGTCATAAATGAGCAATTATAGGCGCATATTGACGAGTTACAGGTATTCCCGGAAAATCAATCGGCCTACAGAGCTAATCATTCTACAGAAACTACTTTGTGCTCAATAATGAATGATATGATAGGTCTTCTTGATGGGGGAAAGTGTGGAATTTTGATTATGTTAGATCTTAGTGCTGCTTTTGATACTGATGTGCACGAGTACTTACTTGACGACTTAAAGTCTATTGGAGTGACTGAGGAAGCACTGAAATTTTTGCGAGATTACTTAGTGAACAGGAAGACTATTGTAGAAGTTTCTGGAAACCGATCCAATGAGAGAATTCTTATGAAGGGTGTACCACAGGGTAGTGTTCTGGGCCCTATCTTGTTTAACATATATACTATCGAGCTATCACACATCTTGAAAAAACAAAAAGTGGGTTTTAAACTATATGCAGATGATACTCAGTTTTACCTCTCAATTTCAACAACACAAGATACAGAGAAGAAAATTGATGAGATAATGACTGAAATAAAAACATGGATGCAGAGGAAAAAAGCTCAAATTGAATGATGATAAAACAGAATGTATGTTTTTTGGCACAAAGGTGGCTTTGAAGAATTACCAGTTAATTCAAAGTATAAAAATTGGTGATGCTGATCTTGGGATTGTGCCTGTTGTGAAAAATTTGGGTGTACTGATAGACTGTAATTTGTCAATGAGGGACCAAATTGTGAACACAGTGAAAGTGTGTAACTATCACCTGAGAAACATAGCATTTATTAAAAAAATATTTAACAGAGGGCAGTACAAAAATTTTAGTGATGAGTCATGTAATATCAAGGCTTGATTATTGCTATTCTCTGTACTACAAATTGCCCAATACACTACTAAGAAACCTTCAAAATGTGCAAAACCGGGCGGCTAGACTGATAAAAGGCATTAAACTAAGGGAGAGAATAACTCATGCATTGATGGATCTACATTGGTTACCTGTTAAGGCTAGAATTGAATTTAAAATTAGTGTGAATCATGCAATAGGAGGAAGAACGTTCAGTTATGCTGCACCGAGACTCTTTAACGACCTTCCACTCGATGTCAAGAATAGCAATAATGTGGCAGCTTTCAAGAAAAACCTGAAGACTTATCTTTTTAGAAAGTGCTTTAATAGTGATCTGAAAACTATTAAGCCTGAATACAAATGCTAGCGAAATAACTGATAACGATACAGAGCAAAATATTAATTGGAAAGAAATTATTATTTTTTTTTCACACACCAAGGCCCGCCTGAACAGACCTTTAGTGTTTGGTGGAGGGCGAGAAATAAACCCCTAAAAGTAAAAGTAAGTAAGTACGTTATTTAACTCCACTTGTTAAGAATTAACATAGTTAACAGGATAGTTCTCTAAATAGTTTCATAATGTTCAGACCAATGTTAAGCTTGGCCCTCAACTTTTGCGTCTGACATCTCTATCTGACTCCTCATGATATATATCTTCTCCATTTACTTGTATAATTCTTTATTGATTTTTTTTTTTGCCTATTTCTAAAAATGTTCTTCACGCAACTCCAATTCGGAAGGAAGAAAAAGTTTTTTTTTTACGATCTTTATAATCAGAGGGGAAGTTAATGGAACCCAATAGGCCCATGAGGTGGAGCACTTACTCTTATGTACCAAGTTTTGAGTATAATGTATCTGCAATAAATGTATGATATCCTGATAACCTTACCTTGTGTTATGAAAATACATCAACAACTACAACAAATGCAGCCGTTTCTAGTCCACTGCAAGACAAAGACCTCAGATGTGTACTTATTCATGCCTGGGGTTTGGCTACATTTCATCAACGCGCTGGTCACTGCGGATTGGTGACGGTGGGAGACTTTTATCTGAATGCTTATAGCAAACCAACCTAGTATCGATGGCCCTGACTAGTACAGCTTTGTTGATCATGACGATACACAAACCCTTTCACCACGTTAAGGTATCCCCATTCAGATAGGGAATGAAAATACATTTGTAATGTATACGAAAATACATAATTTGAAATATATACAGTTTAAAGGCCGCTTATGAATGGCAGAGGCCAAAGACAGTCACCTTGCCCTATCAAGGAGGACAATGCCCTAGAGACAGACCGTATTACGCATGATCAGCGCCCAATCTCCCCTTCCACCAAAGCTAGGACCAGTGGCTCCTGATGCCTCAACAAATAGACCTATAGGCTCCACAAAACTTCCCATCCTTAAAGGTGTCTGGTTTCAGTTCCAGTTCCATCAGAATAGATACTCACCAGAACGTCAGCCGGGGAAGCCCAAACCCCCACTGTGGTGCCCTGCGACAGCAGTGGCTTCCCCAATAAACAGCTTAAACTTACGGTCCCAGGCGGGGATCGATCTGCTGCCATGCGAATGCTAGGCAAAACCCATGTACTAGGCAGGAGGCTTAGCTCACATGGATGGTGATGTTGCAGCGATGAAGGGAACTAACATGTTTGAGCGGTTCTCGACCCCAGTCTGGCAATCACTAGGCAAGAACGCTACCACCAGGCCACCACAACCATATATATATTACATAAAAAGGACATTTGCTTTGAATATCATTAGAGTAGAATTAAGATTTACTTGTCAATGACCTAAAGGATTCAATAGTGATCATAAATTCTTCTATGTGTGAATTATTAAAATTGATTCAATCTGATGTGATTAAAATTACTGAAACATACTTTGAAAGTTTGTGATAAGTTTTATCTTAAATATATTTTAAATAAAGGTAGATAACACGACACGATTTCCGTCAATCATGAATCTTATTCCGGTAAAAACACTCGCCCCTTAATTACCTGGTATCTCTCTCTCTCTCTCTCTCTCTCTCTCTCTCTCTCTCTCTCTCTCTCTCTCTCTCTCTCTCTCTCTCTCCTAGCCCATTTAAGTCTCTCTCTCTCTCTCTCTCTCTCTCTCTCTCTCTCTCTCTCCCCTAACCCATTTAAGTTTCTCTCTCTCTCTCTCTCTCTCTCTCTCTCTCTCTCTCTCTCTCTCTCTCTCTCTCTCCTAGCCCATTTAAGTCTCTCTCTCTCTCTCTCTCTCTCTCTCTCTCCTAACCCATTTAAGTCTCTCTCTCTCTCTCTCCCCTAGCCCATTTAAGTTTCTCTCTCTCTCTCTCTCTCTCTCTCTCTCTCTCTCTCTCTCTCTCTCCCCTAGCCCATTTAAGTTTCTCTCTCTCTCTCTCTCTCTCTCTCTCTCTCTCTCTCTCTCTCTCTCTCTGCCAGCCCATTTAGGTAACACACTCTCTCTCTCTCTCTCTCTCTCTCTCTCTCTCTCTCTCTCTCTCTCTCTCTCTCTCTCTCTCTCTCTCTCTCTCTCTTCTAACCCATTTAAGTAAGTTTCTCCGTCTGTTTTTTACTCCATCTCGTAGAAAACTCATACCAAGTCGAAGAATATGATTTGAAGTTTTAAAAAGTCTTTTAAAATACCTGGCTTGCACATACAAAACATGAGGTCTTAATAATAGCTTATTGCACATATCAGCCACATCACGACTACTTGTACATATAGGCAGCCCAACCATCTTCTTTAATGCTTTACCATAAGCTACTTCAAACCCTTTAAAAATCTGCTTTCTGAATATTTTGCCAATATTCCAAACAGATAGTCCATAATCAGGATTACAATAAGAATTAAATAGCTATAAAAACACTTCAATAGATATATCATTAAAATTTCGAAAAAGCCAATTAAATTTAGAATAAAAAGAATTTAGCCTGACTTTGACATCTGAAATATCCATTAAGTCATTTCCAATGTGAAAACCTAAATATTTATAACCCTCTACTACTTCCAACTCATCATCTCCAAGAGTTACCTTCACTGGGTTTGAAGCCAAATCAGCCCTTTTTAATATCATACATTTTGTTTTATTTGTGTTTATAATTAGTTTCACCTTTTCAATTTTTCTTTTTAAATTTTCATATAATAGGCTTAGATTATCTTTGGTATCAGCCAACAAAACAATGTCAACAGCATAGTAGGTAGTAGGTTGGCCAGGGCACCAGCCGCCCGTTGAGATACTACCACTAGAGAGGTATTGGATCCTTTGACTGGCCAGACAGTAATGCATTGGATCCCTCTCTCTGGTCACGGCTTATTTTTTCTTTGCCTACACTTACACAGAATAGTTTGGCCTATTCTTTACATATTCTCGTCTTTCCTCATACACCTGACAACAATGAGATACTTAACACTTCTTCACCCAAGGGGTTAATTACTGTACTGCAATTTGTTCAGTGTACTTTCCTCTTGGTAAGGGTAGAAGAGACTCTTTAGCTGTGGTAAGCAGCTCTTCTAGGAGAAGGACACTCCAATATCAAACCACTGTTCTCTAGTCTTGGGTAGTGCCATAGCCTCTGTACCATGGTCTTCCACTGTCTTGGGTTGGAGTTCTCTTGCTTGAGGGTACACTCAGGCACACTATTCTATCTTATTTTTTTTCTTCCTCTTGTTTTTTTGAAATGGTGTGTTGGGCAGGCTTAATAGAAGGGCCATGGATGCCTGGTGGTTTATCAAGAGGTTGTCTTTTCCTTTTTCTGATTCTTTTTCTTCTCAAAACCATCCTTACTGTCCTCCCTTCAGTTGAAGTGGCTATCCTGGAGGGTATTTAGCCTTGCATGGTGTATCGGCTCCTCCATGTTGACCAGTTTTTCTGACTTTTTACTATAGTCCATGGGTATCATCAATCACTTTGTTTATAATTCTGTACCTATTGTTTTTGTTATAATTCTTGTTAATCTAGTTTTTAAGTATGATGTCTCTTTTTTATTTCTATTAATTCTTATGCTGTCTGGAGACATTGAGCGAAATCCGGGACCAGTACGTCCTAGATTTCGTCAATGTCGTCTTCTGTATTGCAATATTCGTGGTCTTCATGCAAATATCCAAGACCTTACAGTTGCGTCCAGACAGTATGATATTCTTTTGTGCTCAGAAACTTTGGTTTCTAATATGAGGCACTCATCTGAGCTCCTTATAACTGGTTTTAAGAAGCCAATAATGTTGAAACGTGATGCCATCCCTAGGGCCAGGGGAATGGCGGTGTATATTAGGACCGAGTACCCTGCTTCTCATAAGTCCTGCTATCAATGTGGATGTCATGAGATTCAGGTAATAAAAGTTTGTGGCAGGCATAACAACTTTTATTTATGTTCGATCTACCGGAATCCAGACATGGATGATTCTATCTTCGATTGTCTTCTTACCATTATGGCTAAGATACAAGAAGATGATAGAAAGGCTTCTTTTGTCTTTGTTGGTGATTTTAATGCTCACCATAGGGAGTGGTTAAGTTCTATCTCTCCTACCGATCGCCATGGCTTAAGAGCTTTAGACTTTGCCTCTGAATCAGGCTGTGAGCAAATCATAAATGAAGCTACTCACAGGTCTGGTAATTGCTTGGACCTCGTATACACTGACTCCCCTGGCGTTATAACTGGTAAGGTTGGTTCTCCAGTCGGGACATCTGATCATGCCTTGATTTCATTATTAGTGAAGACTGAGCAGTCTGTCCCTGATATATCATATTCTTGTAAAATTTATATGAAATCCCAAGCAGACTGGAATGGGATTTTGCATGATCTTTTGTGCTTGAATTGGTCACAATTATATAATAGTGTAGATCCTGTTGTCCCTTTGAATGAGAATCTAGTCAACATAATTGATAGGCGTATCCCTTCTCGTGTGCTAAGGTACCGAGTGAAGGACAAACCGTGGTTCAATGATGATTGTAGACGTGCTTTTTTGGAGAAGCAGGAGGCCTATCAACTTTGGAAGGGTAACAGATCAGATTTGACCTGGAACAACTATACTCAGCTTCGAGCTTTTGCTCAGAGAGTTTATGCCTCAACTGAAAAGGAGTACAATTTAACCATAAAAGAAACACTTTCTGGTACAACTCAGGAACATAAATGGTGGTCTACCCTTAAATCTGCACTCTTTGGTGTAGATGCAACAGTTCCTCCTTTACTTAAACCAGATGGCTCAGTCACTCACTGTCCAAAGGAAAAGGCAACCCTTTTGGCTGATGTTTTTGACAGTAAACAGAGTAATGAAAAACTTGAACTTCCTCATTCCTGTTTTCCTGAGGCTAAACTAACTAGTTTAGCTTTTCGATCTCGTGAGATTAAAGCTCTGTTGATGGACCTTGATGCTTATGGAGGTGTAGACCCAAATGGTATTTTTCCTTTGTTTTTTATAAAGACAGCAGATTTCTTAGCTCCAAAGTTATCTGTTATTTTGCGCAAGTTAGCAAGAAGAGGAGCTTTTAGCACTAGTTGGAGAATTGGTAATGTTACTCCTCTATGTAAATGTGTTTGTGGTAGCTCAAGTCCCACTGATTACCGCCCAATTTCCATAACTCCCATATTATCTAAAGTTTTTGAACGTCTTCTGGCAAAACGTCTTAATAGGTTTGCTGAAGGTAATCATCTACTCCCTAGTTTGCAATTTGGTTTTCGTAAAGGCCTTGGAGCATGTGATGCCCTTCTTACAATCTCCAATGCTGTACAGAAATCCCTTGATTGTGGTCGGGAAGTTCGTATGATTGGCCTTGATTTTAGTGCTGCCTTTGACCGTGTTAATCATGAGGCCCTTGTTTTCAAACTGAAACAGTTGGGAGTGGGTGGGTTGTTTCTTAGCATTGTTATTGATTTTTTAAGTAATAGATCTCAAAGAGTTGTTGTTGATGGGCACCATAGTGATTATAGGAATGTCATATCCGGTGTTCCACAGGGTAGTGTTCTTGGCCCATTACTTTTTATACTATATACACATGACATGTGGTTTGGCCTAGAAAACAAGCTTGTTGCATATGCAGATGATGCTACTCTCTTTGCATCAATTCCATCCCCTGAATGTAGATCTAGTGTTGGTGAATCCATTAATAGAGATTTAGCTAGAATTAGTGCATGGTGCAAATTATGGGGTATGAAGTTGAATCCTAACAAAACTCAAAGTATGATTGTAAGTAGGTCAAGGACGGTGGCTCCTCAACATCCGGATCTTAGTATTGATAATGTTTCTTTAAATATGTATGACTCTTTCAAAATTTTAGGTGTGATTCTCGACAGTAAATTTACTTTTGAGAAACATATAAGGTCTGTGTCTTCTTCAATTTCACAAAAAAATAGGCTTATTGAGAAAGTCTTTCAAGATTTTCGGTGATCAATCTATTCTGAAGAAGTGTTTTAATTCTTTCATTCTACCTTGTTTTGAGTATTGTTCTCCTGTCTGGTCTTCAGCTGCTGATTCTCATCTTAATTTGTTGGACAGAAACTTACGGTCTATTAAATTTCTTATTCCTGATCTAGATATTAATCTCTGGCACCGTCGTTCAATTAGTTCATTATGCATGTTGCATAAGATTTTTCACAACTCTGACCATCCTTTGCATTCAGATCTCCCTGGACAATTCTATCCTGTTCGTAATACTAGGCAGGCAGTTGGTTCTAATAGCCGGGCCTTCTCTATCACGAGGCTCAATACTACGCAGTACTCTAGAAGTTTTATTCCAGCTGTGACCAAGTTGTGGAATGATCTTCCTAATCGGGTGGTTGAATCAGTAGAACTTCAAAAGTTCAAAGTTGGAGCAAATGCTTTTTTGTTGACCAGGCGGACATAGTCTTTTTATAGTTTATTTATGACATATTTGTTTTTGATGTTGTTGATAGTTTATTATATGACATGTCTGTTTTGACGTTGTTTCTTATTTTAGAATGATTTATTGTTAATTTATTCTCTTCATTTACTTATTTCCTTATTTCCTTTCCTCACTGGGCTATTTTTCCCTGTTGGAGCCCCTGGGCTTATAGCCTCCTGCTTTTCCAACTAGGGTTGTAGCTTGGATAGTAATAATAATAATAATAATAATAATAGGCTATGATGTTCACTCGTAATACACCCCATTTGCATCCTTTATCTATTTTTACAATTTCCTCCAAAATATGGTCAATATACAATTTGAATAGAAAAGGAGAAAGTATACCTCCTTGTCTAACACCAGTATCTATATAAAAGTATTTCCCTTTATTCCCATTCCATAAAACTCGTGCTCTTTGGTTTCTCGGGTAATTCATTAGAAGTAGATCAATATCTGGTGTTACATTTCTTTTAATCATTATATCACCCAACAAGAAATAATTAACAGTATCAAAAGCCCTAGAAAGGTCGATGAACAGGCCAAAAGCCTTCACCCATTCTTGTGTATCTGTTTATTATTTCCTTAAAAAGTAAGCATGCATCACTAGTGGAAGTTCCCTCCTTAAACCCAAACTGCAATGAATTAAAACTAATTTTTTCTTCCATAACCTCTAAAAGATGCATTTCAAAGAGTTTCAAGATAAGTGACGACTGCATCACTGGACGGTAGTTCGATGATTCAGAAACATTTCCTTTTACGTCCTTTATTGTAGGATTAATATCGCCGCCAAGTAATTCCAGAGGGAAGTAACAATGACCACAACAGGCGTTCATGAAATCACACAACAAACTCAAAAACTGATCACTACCCCTTTTCAATAAAATAGCATGAATTCCGTCATGACCAATTCCATTTTTAATTTTTTAATCAACCTTTTTAACGTATCTAATGATATTTTAATGTTGAATTTTCTGTTATTTATCCAATATTCAATTAATTTCAATAGTAGTTCATTTTCTGGGAGTTCATTTGAACTGTTTAAATCAAACGATAGAAATTTATTATTAAAAATCTGTATTATATTTTCTATATTATTTTCCCCATCAATTATTTCTGATTGTTTCGCTTTGTTATTCTTTTTCCTTACATATTGTTTCATATCTTTGTCCTCAAATTTTTCTTGAATCGATAAAGATCTCTCAGCAAATTAATTTCTCTTACATTCATTTAATGCCTCTTTGAATATTTTGCGACTTCCCCTCATTTGATCGAACTCTGGGCCAGCATGTATTTTTCCTGACCGCAACCACTTTAAATATTCCATTCTGGAAGTTTTGTATTTACATTTTACATTACGATTCCATACAGGTATCACTTTATATTTACATTTTCTCTTTATTGCCCTTGAGTAAAGAGAGCTTTCCTCTTTTACAGACATTGCAAGTGCAGAGTAAAAACAATCAATTTCCCTGAGATGTTTACAATCTCTACAACTCAAAGAACAGCAGTCAAATGATGCATTACTTACAAAGCTACCCACTCTAGACATCACATTGGCTCCAATAAGACAAAGTTCATTTGTAGAAAGTTTATCCCAGTCAACATAGTACCTAATTTTTCCGTCTTCAGGACCTAAATATGATGGTGTACAAGGACTTCCAGCATCAACAACCACTTCAGCTTCTACTGGCAAATGGTTCGAACCAATTATATCATACAATACTCTGATATTCTTCACATAGGTAACATTTTCCTTTCTCCCAACTATATGGACTAACCATTTGGTATAGCTAGCCCCAAAGGACAAAAATGTGAAAGTAGAGTCATCCAGAGAACACACATCAAAACATTCAAGTTGATTATCTTTCATAAAATCCATCAAGTGATTCCATGAGCGAACAGAAAAAGGGTCTGCATTAAAATCACCAATAAAAAATATAGAATCACATCTAATCTCAGTTAAAATATATTCAAGATAACTAAATGAAGCCAAATATTCATTCAAAGTCTCTATTCTACAAATATCGCTTCGGATATATACATTTACAAACACAAGTAATTTTTGGTTATAAAGAACGGACATTACAAT
>NC_090752.1:94396590-94401590 GCF_036898095.1 Palaemon carinicauda | reverse complement strand
AGAACTTCTAATGCAAGGGGTGTGGGAGCTAAAAAGCGGTCAAAGATCTTCTAATGCAAGGGGTGTGGGAGCTAAAAAGCGGTCAAAGAACTTCTAATGCAAGGGGTGGGGGAGCTAAAAAGAGGTCAAAGAACTTCTAATGCAAGGGGTGGGGGAGCTAAAACGAGATCAAAGTACTTCTAATGCAAGGGGTGGGGGAGCTAGAAAGAGGTCAAAGAACTTCTAATGCAAGGGGTGTGGGAGCTAGAAAGAGGTCAAAGAACTTCTAATGCAAGGGGTGTGGGAGCTAGAAAGAGGTCAAAGAACTTCTAATGCAAGGGGTGTGGGAGCTGAAAAGAGGTCAAAGAACTTCTAATGCAAGGGGTGGAGGTGCTAAAAAGAGGTCAAAGAACTTCTAATGCAAGTGGTGTGGGAGCTAAAAAGAGGTCAAAGAACTTCTAATGCAAGGGGTGTGGGAGCTAAAAAGAGGTCAAAGAACTTCTAATGCAAGGGGCGTGGGAGCTAAAAACAGGTCAAAGAACTTCTAATGCAAGGGGTGTAGGAGCTAAAAAGAGGTCAAAGAACTTCTAATGCAAGTGGTGTGGGAGCTAAAAAGAGGTCAAAGAACTTCTAATGCAAGGGGTGGGGGAGCTAAAAAGAGGTCAAAGAACTTCTAATGCAAGGGGTGGGGGATAGATGTCGCCAGCAAGGCTTTGGGGAAGGCGCGCCGGCGTCTGTGTTCTTTCTGATGCGTAAACTTAATTAAATACAAGTAAAAACAGGGCATTAAATACGTATTATAAATACTAAACTCTTTCTTATCTTGACAGCACAAATGAAATCTTACAAGTTCCAAGATGTAACTAAGCGCTCCCGAAACACGAGTCAACCTTTTACTTCTGCTTGGAGGATATCCTCGCAAGTGAAAGGTAATCATTATGAATATGGAAAGAAAGATTTGCTTATACTTCTACCTTTTGCTTCAGAGAATTACCTTGTACTTCTACCTTATGCTTACAAGGATATCCTTCATTTTTATGAATACCTTCCATTATGCCCTGACCTCTTTTCCTCCGCAAGAATGGAATGGCATTAGAAGCTTGGCGTTTTCACTCTACGATCAAAGTATTGATTTGAACCGAGGTAATGGACTGTTTTCCACCATGTCGCTTGGAGTAATTGGCTTCCTTTGAAGACCTCAGAGGGATCTGTCAAGACAAGGCCAAGGAAATAGAGGCCGAGCAAAGGAGGACAGACACTCAAGGTAATGGAATGATTGAAATTATTCTCGATATACAAAATTTAATTTCAAAATAAATGTGTCGTGGAAATAACACATCACAATTTCAAAATTAAAAAAAGTATTAAAATGACAAATACAATTTTTTTTTTTTCAGCCGGATATTAGGCAGATTATTACTTTCATTAAAAAGAGTATTTACATTCATCATAAATAAAAAAACCGACCTTTTTCTACATCTGCATGACCAACAAATCCCATACCAATCTATGAATGCTTTGTATTTTAACTTGAATAAAGCCCCATGCCATGTCTAATAATCTTGGGCATTAAAAATACACAGTTATATACGTTGTATATTTCAAAGATTTTAAAGATTATAAAGAGAAAAGGAGATTAACAACAATTCTTTTACTAAAGACAGCTTAAGTTAATACGTTTCAAGTAAAATCATGAAAAACAAATTTAAAATTACAACGCCTAATACTTCAAATTTAAACAATATTTTTTTAAATTTTTCATTGAAGTTAAAAGATATGTTCCAAAAAGAATGTGTCCTTTTTTATATAAATATTTATTTTACGATTATTATGCTGACTTCCGGATACTAAAATGTATATATATATTTTTTTCTAGCACATACCTACTTTGGATATTTAATACAAGTAACAATTCCTAACAGGAAAGACTACACGATAAACGATTAAGCTGATTATTTCTAGACTCTAAAATCTTAAATTATAGAGAAAAGTTCTACATATATAATTTTTTTAATTACAGGCAAGTTAATCCTTTTTTCTCTCAAAATTTTTCCCCTACCAAAAAATGTATGAGATTTCAATGTTTAAATATATTGATAGGTTTTTCAATACAGTATTTAATATGGAAATAATTCTAAATGTTTGTCAAATTAAAGTTTAGTAGAGAAGAAATTGAAATTGAATTGAAGAATTGAAAGAATAAAAAACCTCAAAGTGATTATATCATTATCTTGTCTTATCCTCGTTATTTTTGTGGCAATCTAAATCTCTTTAAATAATCAGTGTATGATCATTATAGCTTTTGATCACTACCGATTTTTCTCGTTTTTATCAAAATAATTAAATTAAAATCATTATAAAATGATGCTTGCTGAAAGAATCACTTCCGCTTTCTACTTAACGAACATCAATGATATTATAATTATTATTATTATCATTATTATTATTATTATTATTATTATTATTATTATTATTATTATTATTATTATTATTGTATAAGCTAAGCTATAACACCTAGTTGGAAAACCAAGATGTTAAAAGCCCAAGGACTCCAACAGGGAATAACAGTCCAGTGACGAAAGGAAACAAGGAAATAAATAAACTAAAAGAGAAGTATTAAACAATCAAAATAAAATATTTTAAGAAAAAAATTTTTCTGATGAGAAATACTAGTATGAAAAACTCCAAGGAAAGCCTTGTAATCAACTGTTTTATTTCACATTTTCTTTTTCATTTCGTGTCTGAATAAGTGGCCATGATGATGATATATTTGGACTCTATTTGGAATCAATTCCAATAGGTATTGATTCTAAGAATCAATCCTAATATCTAAGGACTGATTTTGAAAATCAACACTAATATGTAAGGATTAAGTCTAAGAATCAATGCTAATATTTAAGGATTAGTTCTAAGAATCAATCTTAATATGTAAGGATGGATTCTAAGAATCCATCCTAATATGTAAGAATTAATTGTAAGAATCAATCGTGATATGTAAGGATCATCTACATAAACAAGAGAACAGAGAATAATAGCGCTCATTAATAACTTTGAAAGTCAATAGTGAAGCCATAACATGAACACTATATTACCTCAATGGCTTTATCATGCAAAACGAATCTGGGATCAGGCCATTTTGCTCAGTGCTCGATCAAAATAAGATTAAGTTGGGATGATTCTGTTTCCGAACTTATCTACACGTGTTGAATTTACAGATTTGATAATTAATGGCAGGCAATGCTCGCATCACTTGATTTTATCCTCTAATACATAAATACGATTTAATGTTCATGAAAATCATATCTTAATGCTTATTACTATTATTATCATCATTATCATCACCTCCAACGCTTATTGACGCAAAGGGACTCGGTTAGATTTCAACAGTCGTCTCTATCTTAGGCTTTTAATTCAATACTTCTCCATTCATCATCAGCTACGTCACGTTTCATAGTCATCAGCCATGTAGGCCTGGGACTTCCAACTCTTCTAGTGCCTTCAGGCGCCTAGTTGAAAGCTTGGTGAAATAATTCACTAAATATGGTTTTAAATTTTGTTAAATATGAATACTAGCATTGTTATCATTTAATAACTTACAAATTGTTCAGATATCTATGTCCTTCACTCACATGTTTTACACTATTCAAATAATCCTGACTGCGAAACTTCTGTATTTCATTGTTCAAAAGAAAGGTTTCTCATTTTCTATCTAATTATCCATAGGAAGGTAATATATATATATATATATATATATATATATATATATATATATATATATATATATATATATATATATATATATATATATATATATATATATATATATACACACACACACACACATACAGTACACACACACACTAGTATACCCTTGCCGTCAAAAGGAACGTTTGAATATTTATATAGATACGTTCACAAATATAGATTTAACCCTTTCCAGCCCCAACCGTTTGTCCTTTAAATTGAACTCAAATCGTGAAAGAAAAATGTTATGGTTAAAACAATTTGGTGACCTTACTAACAATTTTCTCTCTCTCTAAACACCATCCCTGAATTAAACCCCTTGCATAAAACATGAGCTTTGGTGTCGGCCATCTAAGAGCAATTCAACACCTTCATCTACCTATCGTTAATAGTATTTGATATCCGTGGCTTAAAATAAAGAGTATTATTATTATTATTATTATTACTTACTAAGCTACAACCCTAGTTGGAAAAGCAGTATGCTATAAGCCCAGGGGCTCCAACAGGGAAAATAGCTCAGTGCGGAAAGGAAAAAAGGAAAATAAAATATTCTAAGAAGAGTAACAACAATAAATATCTCCTATATAAACTATAAAAACTTTAACAAAACAAGAGGAAGAGAAATAAGATAGGAGAGTGTGCTCGAGTGTACCCTCAAGCAAGAGAACTCTAACCCAAGACAGTGAAAGGCCATGGTACAGAGGCTATGGCACTACCCAAGACTAGAGAACAGTGGTTTGATTTTGGAGTGTCCTTCTCCTAGAAGAGCTGCTTACCATAGCTAAAGAGTCTCTTCTACCCTTACCAAGAGGAAAGTGGCACTGAACAATTACAGTGCAGTAACCCCTTGGGTAATGAAGAATTGTTTGGTAATCTGTGTTGTCAGGTGTATGAGGATAGAGGAGAATATGTAAAGAATATGCCAGACTATTCAGTGTGTATGTAGGCAAAGGGAAAATGAACCGTAACCAGAGAGGAGGATCCAATGTAGTACTGTCTGGCCAGTCAAAAGACCCCATAACTCTCTAGCGGTAGTATCTCAACGGGTGGCTGGTGCCCTGGCCAACCTACTACCTATAAAATCAAATTAATCTAAGATTAAACTGACGTCACAGGAATAAAAGTCAGAAACGCCACAAACTGAGATATTTTGTGAATTTTATCATTTAACTTTGTTCGAAGCTTTGGTCGAAATAATATTGGGAAAATAATGGTGTTAACATTTGAAGTCGTTAGCGATGTTTGGATTGTTTTTCTCGTTTAAGGCATTTGTTTTC
>NC_090752.1:94354376-94396090 GCF_036898095.1 Palaemon carinicauda | reverse complement strand
AATTATGTTTTGTTCTGTTGTTAAATTGACTATGTATCAGTTTATGATAGAATATAAACATCATGGTTGTTAAGTGAGTATTATTTTTTGGATGAGTTGTGATTGAATAAATTGTACGGATAAATTTGATTCAAAATCTAGTATTTTTTTTTTCTTTTTTTTTTTTTTTGTATAAAGGATCATGTGTTTGATAAATTTATTACGTTTCATATATGTGTAAAGAAGCACCTCTGGAATAATGGATTAGAGTAATCTTGGTGTTGAGTGACATTTCAATGCTTTCTTGTTATAAACATGCGTCACATCATGTATCTTCATCGATGTCTGAAGAGCGTTGAAATTATACAGTATGGAGAGATGATAGATATAGTGGGCGGGGAACTCGCTGCGTAGTAGGAGTGTTCAACTCAGAGGTTAAGACATCCAAGATCCTTTTGAAAATAACTTGTTCTAGTCATTTGGGCCTTATTGTGACCCATTTCCCCTCTCACCAGTAAACCCCTAAGGTCTATTGCATATTTATAAGTATATAAATCTCATAAATATAAGCCATTTTACATTAGCATCGCACTCACGATATTCCGAGCATACCATGTATATATATTTTATTTTTCGAATTTATTCGGTACAACTCTGGAAAAGTAAAATTTGACTCATGGTGCTGGTATATCTCCATCCCTTTAATAATAATAATGATAATAATAAAACCAACATTCGCTATGCCTAGCTTATGAATTTGCGATAGTTGAGTGTGAAGACCATTATCCGTAGGCTATTTACGCCCTGAGACTAGACTCGTCACAAAAAGAGTAACAAACTAACTTATTCATTTATCTATTTTTAAACTTTTCATTCTGCCGTAAATTCTCTTCTTAACCATTTTTTTTATTTTCATAACGCAGCATTTCTGCATAAAATCAATGTGTAGTTTGGATTAGAAAATATAGAATTAAATGTAAGTAGGCAAATCAACAATGTCGCCGCAAACTCGAAATTCTAATTCATTCCTTTGGTTTGAGAGATAGCCTTGCATCCTGTGTAATTAGGGTATGGGTCAGTTAAAGTCCTGAATTGACAGGTAATGAAATAAACTGCTAATTTTAGGAGGCTGTCCTAATGCACTTCTAAATTTATGTTCCATTCTTTTTCTCTTCGTAAGTAATTAAATTTCTGAGCTAATGTTCCATTCGTTTCGTCTTCATAGATAATTTAATTTTCCCTGCATATTCATTAGATGCGATCTCTTTTTCAATGAAATCCGCCTCCAATAATTTATAAACGTAAACTGAAAATAGAAATATTTATCTACGACTCATGCTATTAGGTGTAATTATTAAAAAAATAGATGCTCCCAGTATTTCAATTCCTAATCTATATTAACACAATATTTTCTGGAGATCTATAAATGAAGGTTATTAAAATTTTTAGTTTTAATTTTAAACAGTATAAAAGCCGCTGACCTTTAACCTTTTCATCGAAGGGAAAGTCACACCATAGATATATTAAGGGAATTAAAACAGATCAGGCAGTGAAAGCAACTCTAATCTTCTGAAATCCTTTGAAAATTGTTCGAAAAATACGACACAACTGAACCAGTGAGATTTGGACAGAGATCTGAAATAATTATTAACTGTAATATCTGGGGATTTCCGAGACAATCCTCTTTCCGACTCGCAATGTCTTGTAGTGGCGATGATTAATGTAAATATGTTAGTTTGTTTGTTATTAAAGCAGAAGTATTCAGAAAAGTCAGTTCTCTTCGCTTTTCGCATTGAGTGGTTTTCGAATTCCATAATCTCGACAAGATCAGCAAATAAGGGAAATGTAATGATTTGCTTTTATATATTAACTAAGAATAAATAGACAAAGGAAAAGGTCACTTTATTCAGATTTACATAACATTTATAAATATTGATACTCGATTGATTATCTTTGTTTCCAAATTACATCAATTCCAAGTAAACAAATGAATCGGAAAGTAACGCATCCTTACTGTCGAGTGTTATTTCCTCGTTGAGAGGCCAATAGTAAGAAAGATGTAAAGGAAAAATAAATGAGAAAGAAAAAATCTTGAAAATGCAATACTATTGGTATGTTGTAGAGAAGTATTTTTGATTAATAGATGAAAGGAAACTTTTGCGTCTTAAAGAATACCAATTGCTAATAATTATTTCCCACCAAAAACTAGAGGTTTTCTACAAATGGCCAAGTGACAGTAATCGAAGCCACTCAAGTACTCTAAGACTTACCTAGGAATGTATGAAGCGTCCCTATGACTCCTAGTTTGATCCACTTATTAGCCTGCTAAGTAACCTTTATTTCAGCTCCCCTTATTAGCCTTCTAATTAACCTCAGTTTCAGACCCTGTTAATAACCTTCTAATTAACCTCAATTTCAGGCCCTCTTATTAGCCTTATGATTAACGTAAATTTCGTACCTTCCAATTAACCTCATTTTCAGACCCTCTTACTAGCCTTCTAATTAATCTCAATTTCAGGCCCTCTTATTAGCCTTCTAATTAACCTCAGTTTTGGACCTTCTAATTAACCCTCATTTTCAGACCCTCTTACTAGCCTTCTAATTAACCTCAATTTCAGGCCCTCTTATTAGCCTTCTAATTAACCCTCATTTTCAGACCCTCTTATTAGCCTTATAATTAACCCTCATTTTCAGACCCTCTTATTAGCCTTCTAATTAACTTCAATTTCAGACCTTCTTTTTAGCCTTCTAATTAACCTCTATTACAGACCTCTAACATTTACGTACAAAAGAGCTTTTATTTTCTTTTTTTCACTTTTACATCACAGTGCTGAGATACCTCCCGATTATAGCACCGGGTCATACGATCCACATTGGCGAATCCATTTCTGTGAATTTAGTGAGTTGGGAAATGTATGGGTTTGGCCTCATTTTTTAGAAAATTGTAAATTCCAAATGATTCTATATGAATTTAGTTGGATTGTCCTATTTTTGCCCTCGTGCTTTTCTTCTCAAAATAATCCTGTATAATTCCAGATATAATCCTATTTATTATGCTTCTTTATTTCTATTTATTTGTACTGAAGGGTAAAGCCATGGGTAGACTAATCTTAATGTTGGTTGAATTTTTGAACTTTCTTCTATGCCATAAACTGGTGTTGATTTAGCTATTGGTGATGATGTCTGAAAAGATTCGGAAGTGTGTAATTTAGTATATTTATTTCTTTCTTTTGGATTATTGCTTAATTAACCTCGGAATTGTTGGGAGGTTTTCAGAACGAGTGCAATTAAATTCAAGCCGGCAGTGTCTCGATTCAATTGTAAGGCGGAATGTCACAGCAGAATTGAAATTCCTTTCTAATTCCTCTGGATTAAAAGCAGCTTTCCTTGCAGCCTCGTGTAATTAGAGTATATGTCTGTTAATGTCCTGAGTCGACTGGTAATGGGATCAAGAACGAATGTTTTCGAAATTGTGTGTGGACTATGAATATAGGAACCGTTTTGCATTTCCCTATTTCATTTTCAGAGAATATTACCTTTAGATTTATTTTTCCTCATAGTAGATGTACTGCAATGATTCTTAAACTTCCATTATATTATAAGAAATCCAACTGTTTATATTCCATAAATGTAATATAATTGAAAAAAATTATAATATAGCTAAAAAATTTAGTTTGTAAATTGTAATAATCAAAGCCACATCTGATTTTGATAATCCATAGTTAGCGGAGGACAAGTTTGAATTTTATTTCATATAGGTCATGACACAATAGACATTCAGTGTATTTAACCACTGAATAAAAGAAACGAATATCTCACGAGGGGTAAAAATGATTGAAAATACAATACATATAAGAAGATAGTAATAATAATCATATTAGTATTACTAGCTCAGCTACAAGCCTAGTTGGAAAAGCAGTATGCTACTGTATAAGCCTAGGGGCTTCAACGGTGGAATATGCCAGTGAGGTACGGAAATAAGGAAACATAGAATAGTGTGCCTGGATGTACCCTAAAGCAAAACAACTCCGCCCAAAGACAGTGGAAGACCATGGAACAGAGGATATGGCCCTACCCAAGATTAAAAAACAAAGATTTGATTTTGGAGTGACTTCCCAGTAGAGCTGCTTACTATACCTAAAAAAGAGTCTCTTCTACCCTTACCCAGTGGGAAGTAGCCACTGACCAATACATTGCAGTATTTAACCCCTTGGCTGAATGAAGATGGCTAAGGTAATAATTGGTAATAGCTCAGGGGATTATCAAATTAATATGTAAAACTGATAAGTAAATCACACCCATTTCTGTCTCATTAATTCGTCATGATGATAGGTAATGTAAATTCGTACATTTTTGTCGTTAACTTTTTGGCTCTGTGACGCCTTGTTAGCCTTTGTCATTGAACTGTTTTGGATGTCTTTTTATGTAGATTTGTCTGTATCGTTAACTTGTTGCCTTCTGACTCCAAGTTTTTAATTAAAGTCTTCTCTCTCTCTCTCTCTCTCTCTCTCTCTCTCTCTCTCTCTCTCTCCGTACAAGTATGTCTAGCACTAAACCCAACTTCTGCACATTCTTGAACTATGGAATCGCTCCATACCTTCAGATGGCAGCTCAGCTCTTCATCTCTGCTTCAAATACCAAATGGGCCTGGGCCGTTTGCCCTTTCCTTCCTCATATGCGTTGAGGTGACAGGAGATGAATGCTTTATTGTGTGAGGGGGTTTCCCTGTATTGGTTTCCCTGTATTGGTAGTTCAAAATACCTTCAATAATCATTTGGTTGTGATATCAAATAATTAACTGAATCTTATCTAATTGTAAACAATGTTGCGGATGATATTTAAGTTTCAAAACTTATGGGAAGTTTTATAGATATTTTGACGTTTCCTTTGTTTTAGATTGCTATTAGTATGGCTAAATATTAAAAGAAATTTCCGTTTGCTTTGTTTCATCCAAAATTTTGACTTTATACTAATTATGACAATGCATCCAAGTATATTTTGTATATATTGGGTTGCAACTCCAACCGAAAAAATCAATGCTCTGCTTGCGTTACTTTAGAGTGAAGGTACATCCATTTATCACGTCTTTTCTCACAACAATCGTTATACTAAATGACAATTTTTTTTCTATTATTGGTGGAATTTAGGAAATGACTATGTCTTGTTGCAACCAGCTTATAGAAACGTATGGGACAGGCGGTCGTATGCTGAAAGACCTGCTGAGAACCGAGAAGGTAGTTACATTTAGAACTTTGATAGGAGGCATTAGAGATGATGCATCTGGCAACCGACCCCTTAATGTAGGGATAACAGTGGGAAGAAGGAGAACTAAATGCCATAAGGAGGGAGGGGGATAAGGTAGCTTAGAAGAGAGGAACAAATGAAGCCTCTTAGGTAAGATGAGGCAATATAGGAGTTCTGCACATGATACTTGCCTGGTTATGGAAAGAAAACTTGCTGAGACTGGTGAAAGAAAGCGAAAAATTTTTTGTTTGGAGTAATACGAATATGATCCGCTTTCCCCGAATTAGGGATCATTTATGAAAGCAAAAGACAATTCATTTGAAGTTAGTAATTTTATTTCAATTATATAAACGCAGCATAATAAGTTGGTGTGGGGGTAGTATGTTGAATTTTTTTTTTTTTTTTTTTTTATGGAAATGCTTATCGTTTTGAATGTATGACCCCCAGTGACAATGAAACAATGCTAACGAATAATCTCCTATGATCATTTGAGGGGTAACAACCCCCCCCCCCCCCCCCCCGAGAATGTTCCGTTGTGGGTGTTATGTCGCTGTTAGGCTTCGAAAACCAATTGGCGGAAAAAGTGGTGACACCTATTTTCCGGTTGAGATATTCATTGAATATGTACCATAATTTCCTTTATGTAAAAAGGAGCAAGTGTCTATATCTATATAGCTATCAATCTCAATATATCATATATATATATATATATATATATATATATATATATATATATATATATATATATATATATATATATATATATATATATATATAGAGTAGCATCCTTAACATATGACTACTCGGTTTCTCACCCTTTCCTCGGGGAGGGGGGAGAGGGAGTAGCCGTGTTGTATTTAGGGAAGGAGGATGCGATGCGAAGTGTTGAATCAGTATGCGCTCATCCATTTAAATATTCAATCGTCATTTTTGACGGGTCGCGTACATTAATCTTAATAATTTATACAGATATCCATACACCTTTTCCCCCATCTAAACATTCTCTTAATTCCGAATTGGGTAATGTTAAAAAACAAAAAAGAAAATATCGATGAAGTTATATTTCTGTGATTGAGGCTTATAATTTTGTTTGAATGTCAATGAAAGTTCCATTTAAGCTTTAAGCTTTGAAGAATCGGAAATGACAATACTTCCAGAGCATACGAAGACAAGTTTTGTTAGTTCGTTATGCAATGCATAAGAATATCTATTATTCTGACCTTCCATTGTATTAAGATCTTCCCAGACAGGTGGGTACCATCCTGTTTGTAATACTAGTATTGCAGTTGATTCTAATAGTCTTGCCTTTTCCATCATAAGACTCAATATTACACAGTATTCTAGGAGTTTTATTCCAGCTGTGACCAAGTTGTGGAATGATCTTCCTAATCATGTAGTTGAATCGGGGTAACTTCAAAATGCAACCTTGCAAGGTGTTTAAGTTGAACAGGCTGACATGTCTCTTTTTCTAGTTTATATATGAAATATCTGCTTTGATTTTGTTACTGTTCTTAAAAGGTTTTATTGCAATTGTCTATTATGTCTGATGTCGTTTGTTTATTTTCTTATTTCCTTTCCTTACCGGGCTCTTTTTGCCTGTTGACCCATGAACTTATCGCACCCTGCTTTTCCAACTAGGGTTGTAGCAAAGCTAGTAATAGTAATAGTAAAAGGTTTCCAAAGTAGCAAAGCATATAGAATGATATAATTATGTTGAAAATACAAGGGAAAGTTTTTGTATAAATGACAGAATCGAAAAAATAGACTTACGAGTACAAGCAAAAATCTCAGCTGAAATCCAACTTATCACAATTTTCTCTTAAATTGGAAGAGAAAGAGGTCTTGATTAAGTTAGCACCAACGCCATCTAGGGCAGATAAGAGAGAGCAAATGAGATTTTAGTGTATATAACAGGTACCTACTCCGTCGTAATCTCATAACATTTCCTTCTAAAAGAGCCTGCTGGGATGTTTTATATGTTTACGCGTGCAAGGAATAACATTTTCAAATTTTCAACAGGGAACCTACGAGGTAGAAGGATGGTTCGTTAGACAAATTCGTAAAGCTTTAATATAATATAAAGCATTTTTCCTACAGCAGTGGCTTGCGCCTGGTTCCCTGAACACGCCCACATACACACACACAGACATATATATATATATATATATATATATATATATATATATATATATATATATATATATATATATATATATATATATATATATATATATATATATACTATATATATATATATATATATATATACATACATATACATATGTGTGTATATATATATATATATATATATATATATATATATATATATATAATGTGTGTGAGTGTGTTTGTTTGTTTGTTTGTGTTTGTAAACTCACATACAAGTAACAATAAAACATGTGCTCATATGCATAACATACATACAGTAATGTATGTCATAGATACAAAAACTTTGATCACATAGTCCTACTCTGTATGAGGCCCTAATTCCTAATATGGAAACCATTTGTCAGTAAATTCAGACCTTGAAGAAATTGAAATTTATGACCATAATAGAAAGAAATGTTATTGAGGCCAGATTTATGAATGAAAGTTTTGATAATAATTTAAATATAAAATTTGGAATGTACAAACTCAATGCCTTTATATGTACATAGATCTGTAAGCTTCATAAATTTTAAGTCCGGCTTTCAAGTTTCTTTTTCTTTTCTATTGTATGATTTCAAAAGTATCTTCCTTTGCAAGAATTAGTGATTTGGCTCCAAAAGTCTTAGGAATTTCGAACCCGGAAGTGCTAATTGGATTTAAGTAAGAATTTTATTTTTTGCATATTCGTTCCTGTCATGAATACTTGATGTGAATGTCATCTAAATGGTAATGCCTGAAACCAAATCTAAGGCGATTCGCAGAATTTTTCCCATCTATTTCTCTTTCTAATTTGAATATTCCATGAAAAATCCCTTTTATAATTGATTCATCTTCAGACTCATACCCCTCGTTCGAAGAGTTTGGGGAGAGAGAGAGAGAAGAATTATGTTGAAGGAGTAGAGATATAATAGAAATTGTGAAGAAATGAAAGTAACTAAAACAGGGCACTAAGAAAAATAATGTTGGTCGCAAGACACTCCAGGAATTATCTTCACAAGGCAATTAACTGATTGATCTATGTTACCCTGCTGTAACATCAACAAATTTTACTGACTACTAAAATTAAAATCATGCTGCTTTCCTTAGAAATTTTAAATCTATTGGCAATGTTTTAGGACTGGCAACCCATTATCTACGTGTAACCAAAAAAAAAAAAAAAATAAATAAATAAGATAAAATAAATAAATAAAGATTTTGTTTCCCTGATTTGATTGTAACAATAACCTTATACATAATTTTTATTATGTCACCGTTGGGGCATAGTTTTGATAAACGAACGAAGTATATAATTATCTACTCTCAGAGTTAGGTGAAAGAATATATATTCTTCCAATATTCTGAGCAAAAAAAAAAAAATTGTTGATGTCATTCAAAGCCCTCTCAAAGTATCTCTTATGTCATTTTTTCATCTTGTAATAGAGGGCAATTATGGAATATTTTTATTCAAGTAAAGTTTCGAATTGTTTATCACGATGCATTGGGAATGACACTCACATATGTCAATGTAGTAAGTTTTGTGTCTCATATATTTTTATGAATATGGCATGGGCACTATAGAATGTATGTATGACGCCAAAATAATCCCAAAGTTCGCTTAGAAGCTCCAAAAATTATACTTCTTCCTGGGAGAGTATTGAACCAGAACTAGAATAGGGCCAGTTATTACGCTCTCCTAGAAAGTCTCTATGCCTTAACATGAAGATCCACATAACTGGAGGATCTTTGATTGAGTGCCTGTATGGTAAACACAAAATCACAAGTAAATTATACTCGTGCACCGAAAATAGCTCCTTTCAGTGTTGGGGCCATGCCTTTGAAATGGCGAATAACAAACTGATATTTGTTTGTCTCTTGCCTGCGGTATTAAGGCACAATGAGACCTGATAGTAGAGAGAGAGAGAGAGAGAGAGAGAGAGAGAGAGAGAGAGAGAGAGAGAGAGAGAGAGAGAGAGAGAGAGAGAGAGAGAGAGAGAGGGGGGGGGGGGAGTTTCTGAGCCGTTCTTACTATATTCAATATGCCTTAAACTTGCAAAGGTGATGCTGTTGATTTGAGCCTTATGCGAATCCCTGCACCAACATACAATTAATCACGCTGCCTCTCGGGTTAACATTGCAACTCCATCTATATTAGGTCGTTAGCGCAGCCACTTAGCCCTGGCGCACTGTGCCCCGATGCATCTGGATATTAATAACTGCCACGAGAGACGGCTGTGTAATGCATCTGTTATGGAGCGGCAGATGCCCTTTCGTGCTATTGTCCTTATCGTATTGTGATGGGAACAAATCAGTACCATCTACTGTCGTAAGCAGCTTTGTTCACATTCAGTTAAATGGCCTATTTATATCAGTCTTATAAGCGTTGTATTGTAATGTTCAAATATGTGAGGAAAAGGAAACTTTTAATTAATATCGTCCAAAAACTCGGTTGTAATTTCTACTCATTAGGTAATTTAATCCTTCACAGTATCTTCACAGCTTTATTATTATTATTATTATTATTATTATTATTATTATTATTGTTGTTGTTGTTGTTGTTACTAGCTAAGCTACCACCCTAGTAGGAAAAGCAAGATATTATAAACCCAAGGGTTCCAACAGGGAAAATAGCCCAGTGAGGAAAGCAAATAAGGAAGTAAATAAACGATCCTAGATATAATGAACACTTAAAATAAAACATTTTAAAAGCAAAACATCATTAAAACGGATATTTCATAGATAAAATATAAAAAGACTTATGTCAGCCTGTTCAACATAAAAACATTCACTGCAAGTTTGAACTTTTGAAGTTCTATCGATTCAATTACCCGATTAGGAACGTCATTCCAGAACAAAGACTGGCCTTTTAAACGATAAAATGGGAATTATTCTGCAAAGTAATAAAGTTTTGTGAAGATATTTAATATTCTTAGGCTCAAAATCCAATGCACTTAAAGAATAAAGACATTGTAGCCCTGAAACTTAATCAGATTTGATAACATTTATTGAAATATTGTAACTTGTGGTTGGAATACTAGGAATTTTAAATCTTGTTTTGGATTCCTATAGCCCATATCATTGGATTGTTTTTTTCGATTAATAATGAATCCAGAACTAAGAGTAAGTTTTGATTAAACTCAATTCACGAGAAATAAATGTAAACCAATATAATTGTTTTCTTGACTTCACTCTTGCTCTCTCTCTCTCACTTATACTTCCTCTTCTGAAGAGAGGAAATCTTCATTGTAAATCTCTCCCAGTTTATATTTGAGAGAGAGAGAGAGAGAGAGAGAGAGAGAGAGAGAGAGAGAGAGAGAGAGAGAGAGAGAGCAAAAATGAATAAAAATGGTAATAAAAAATCAATGTTTCCCAAAATGTAAGAAACTATAGGACAAAATGGATTTGATGACTGCCCAGTGCTGATGATCATCACAATCCTATTTGATAAGAAAAATCATCTTTTTAGTCTCGATATTGTATGAATTTTAGGTGGAATATATCTTTTGATATCTGTATATATATTAGGAGCCTTGAATAGAACACCACGTGAGACTTTCAATTAAATAAAAATCGTCTCGTAATGGAAAAGTCTGTAAACAATCATGGGATGATTGTTTACCTTTGTCATCCTTGTGCGCTTTTTAACTCTGGTAACGTTGTCTACAATTTTATTTAGTCATTCTTACTAATCTCACAGTTTTTTCTTTTCATTTAGGTTTTCATACATCGGTTATTTTGTATATTCATATATTTATATTTGTTATTAATAAAGCGATAAACAGACAATCATCTCAAATAGAACAACCTGGGGGGGGGGGGGGAATTAACTGTCGTTCATAAAATGATTTCTTTCATGAAAATAGTTACTGAGAGAGAGAGAGAGAGAGAGAGAGAGAGAGAGAGAGAGAGAGAGAGAGAGAGAGAGAGAGAGAGAATGAATATATGAATATCACCAGCTGGAACATTGATAAGAAAGTCTTCTTGATTATTGCCAATAAACCCCCTAAGAATTTCGAGATGCATATCAGCTTCCTCGTAATGTGACTCAAGAGAAATCAAGGATCTCGAAATTCATTCTGCCTTTTTGTTCCGTATTTTTAATTTTCTTCATCTTGTGTTTTTGAAAAAATCTTGGAAAGAGATGATTAGAATGGTTGATGTGTGGATTTTGTCATTAACGACAGATGTATATTTTTGATAATGCTCGATTTATGCTTGGTGCTATTATTATTATTATTATTTATTATTATTATTATTATAGTCATTACTAATATTATTATTTATTATTATTATTATTATTATTATTATTATTATAGTCATTACTAATATTATTATTATTATTATTATTATTATTATTATTATTATTATTATAGTCATTACTAATATTATTATTATTATTATTATTATTATTATTATTATTATTATTATTGTTATTATTAATATTATTATTATTATTAATACGGGATATGTAAAGCAATCTTTCAAAGAGGAGAAAGCCCAATTGTGGAAATAGTCACAAAATTTGAAAAGTTAGGTGAATTGTTTGAATGCACTGACAACAACTTGCTAGTTAATTCAATACAGAGTTCATTACCAGGTTTAAGTGGTCATGAGGCGTGTGTTAGTAGCTTCGAAGAATGCACTTATTTCCCTTAAGTAAACTTCAACTTAAAATCAGGCAAAATCAGATCGGTAACCTGTCAATAAAGTTGTGAAAGGTAATTAGAAAAAACAAATTCTATATACCTTATCGTCCTTAAAATATCATACAGACTGTTTAGGTTTCAGAATTAACAATTACATAAGGGTTACAGTTTAACATTTGTAGGGATTTTTTGTTTAGATGGAGGAGAATGAACAAATATAATTCAATCAGGAAATTTGTTAATATAGCAAACATTTGAATAGCTAGTCGGAAGGACTCCATCCTTTCTGATATATATTTATGTACCGAATTATTATTCTTTTTCACCTCTTTTTCATTGCAACAGAAACAGCACGTAATGTCAACAAAAGTAATAGCAGCAGAAGCAGCAGCAAGAATAGAGCCAGCATCGGTGTCTGCCATCTGGTGGTGGGTAAGTAAACTTGATTTCCCAGAAGAGTCATTGGTATTGCTGTTGAGCGAAGGCGCACGCCAACTCAGTCTTCATTGCCTTGTTCGGTTGAACTTTGCCTTTATCCACGCTAAGTTGAATTTGTTGAAACATTTTATGCTCCATTGTGCCTAGCTGGAATTATTCGTATTTTATTTTGTTTTATTTTGGGTTTAATGCAATTAGTACATCCTGGGATGATGTAGAGTTAAGCTGCGTCTACAGCACAAACTAGAGGGGCACTCAATAGAGATCATGTCTTTGGTATGCCAAGCAGTCATATGTTACTCTAAATTCCGCTGCTTACTTGTACTTCGATATATTTTCTTCAATTGAACACTTGATGGATTTATCCTTGGATCATATCCCACATGGCCACATTGTTTCGCTGAAATTGGTCTTGTAGTTTTTGCGTATTGTTGTTAACAAATGAAAAATAAATATCTACCTTTTTGGCTACTTAACATTGCGATAATTTTCAAAGTACGGCTGTGTACTTGTACTTTGATGTACTTTATCTACGATGTTTCATATTCATGGTTGTGCCATACCCAACATGACTACCAATTTTGGTTAGAAATATATATACAGTATATATATATATATATATATATATATATATATATATATATATATATATATATATATATATATATATATATATATATATTGACGATCTATCGCTGGGGCATACGATGTATATATTTGTCACAAAGCTGGAGGAAGGATCAGAAAAACGAAATTTTTTGGACTAGCGCTTTCGTATTTTCATACCTCTTCAGGTACGAAAGCGCTAGTCCAGAGTATTTCGTTTTTCTGATCCTTCCTCCAGCTTATTGACAAATATATGTAATATATATATGTATATATATGCACATATATAAATATATATATATATATATGTATGTATATATTTATATATATATATATATATGTATATATATATATATATATATATATATATATATATATATATATATATATATATATATATATATATATATATATATATATATATATATATATATATATATATATTTCCGGTCACACTGAACGGCATAGGTAGAGGTATAACTACTGGATCTTTCCCCGTCCCTCTAGTAGTGGGGAGAGGAAGTAGTCATACCGTAGTGAGAGGGGATTATCGCGAGAGGTACACTTGAAAACCACAACCGCTGTCTTGTAATTAGGATAGTGGGATGGAGTGGGAAGGGTTGAACCCTCATTTTTGACGGGTTGCGTACACGAGTATAATATATTATTCAACTAAATCTATTGAAAAATATGTGGTTTCGTGTTATTAATGAAATGGCGTTTGTTAAATCCTAACCATTTTGTTTTTATTGACCAGTTATTCCTTCCTCTTCTGTATTTATAGGTTTATTTCAAGAAGCAAGTCTTATGAAAGATGTTTAACTTTTATAAGGATATCTTCGCTTTTTTGGCTTTAAATTAAATTTAATTTTCTTTTTTATTTATAGTAAATGATATTGGCATCACTGATTTTTGATGTCAGGATGCCCCAAAACTACAAATCTCCAAATCAAACAATCAAACTGTTGTAGAAGAGAAAAGTCATCACAACATTCTATCTGTTCCTTCATACTTTTACTCTTCGAACTGCATGTTTTATTGACTGTCTCTTTCCCTCTACAATCAACCTTTGGAATTCATTCCTTTCTTATGATTTTCCTTGTTCTCTGTTCATCCAAAGCAGACTGCATAATTGTTGTACTTCCATCGTTGGTTTTATAGGTTTAAAGACTGCTCATGAATAGCAGAGAGAAGGGACTGTGACAATTGTCTAGCTGGCAGTACAATCCTTTAGATACTGACCATATACAGTATACTTATGATCAGTGCCCAAGCCCCCTCTCCACCTAAGCTAGGACCAGGGAGGGACAGGCAATTGGCTCTTGATGTCATTAGGTAGATATAGGATCCCCCAAACTTCTCATCCTTAGCTCACAAGGATGGTGTGGTTGCAGACACTTCAAGAAACTATCAAGCTTGAGCGGGACTCGATTCCTAGTCAGACAGATTGCGAGGCAGGGACTTATCCAATAGGCCTCCACAACCCCCTCTCCTACCCAATTTCGTTTTCTATCTTGTTTCTGTCCTGATCTTGATAAGTAATTTGTTATCCCTTTCAGTTATCAATGTGTAAATATATTGCAAAAAACTGTAACTGTTATGAATCACTGACCGCTTGGAAGAAAGATTAAAAGTAGTCTGCCACATTTTTTGTGTGACTGTTTTTATCATTGCTTGTATATTTTTATCTCTTGTCTTCTAATGCCTTTATGCACAAAATGAATTAACAAATTAATGTCAGCCATCCCCCACCATTTTTCTTTCTATATTCAACAGCTAAACATCACTGATAAAAACTAAGAACTGGATTAGTGTTGCAGTATTGTCGGCAAATATCTCCCTCGGTTTTTCCTCCTAAAACTCATGGTGTCATTTATCCTATAACGTTTTAAACTGTCCTCCGCTTTTTCTCTTTCCTATTTTCATCAGGGTTCCTGCTCTTTCTTTTTCTCTTATATGTCTTGTATTATTCGCTTAGGCAATCATATTCTTTCATTAGCCTCTACTTTCGTTACAAATATTTCATTTTGGGGGAAAAAAAAAAAAACGGAAAACAGAAACGACAAATAGGTGGCATACTACTTAGCTAAGTGGTATGCCACTGTCATACCATCTTCCTGGATCAGGGTGCGATTCCTCGGCCGGCCGATAGCTATTGTCTTTGAGTAGTTCCCCTTTGGTCTCTGATCCCGTGGTATAAGAGAGAATTCTGTCTTTAAAGTATTAAAATATATGGCTTATTTGAATATAGATATATGTATGTATGTATACATATAATATATATATATATATATATATATATATATATATATATATATATATATATATGTATATATGTATATATATGTGTGTGTGTGTGTGTATATATATATATATATATATATATATATATATATATATATATATATATATATATATATATATATATATATATATATATATATATATATATATATATATATATATATATATATATATATATATATATATATATATATATGATAAATTTTGCATATTTAGACGTGTTTTTCATATTCAAATAAGCCATATATGTTTTTGATACATTAATGTCTGGATTCACTTAACGACCTCGGGATCGAGCCCCAGGTGAAATCACACAAATACAAGAGCTTGTGACCGGCTGGGAATCAAACCCTGGTCGGCAGGCTTGTATAGACAGTGACTAAACCACTTGGCCACGAAGAAAGATAAAAGTCAATGACAATTCTTCTGTACTTATACCTGTCGAATTCAGGTGTTTTGTACTTAGAAATGAAATCAACCCATGTTCACCATCGTAGCTAATTGGTAGTTTGTTACTTGGCATTCGATTAATGATAAATTTTGCCTATTTAGACGTGTTTTTCATATTCAAATAAGCCATATATATTTTTGATACATTAATGTCTTTGTGTGATTTCGCCCGAGGTCGTTAAGAGAATCCAGACATTAATGTATCAAAAATATATATGGCTTATTTGAATATGAAAAACACGTCTAAATGTGCAAAATTTACCATTAATCGAAATGTCCATTGTATTTCGGGGAGAGAGAGAGAGAGAGAGAGAGAGAGAGAGAGAGAGAGAGAGGAGAGAGAGAGAGAGAGAGAGAGAGAGAGAGAGAGAGAGAGAGAGAGAGAGAATATTCGCAAAATGAAATTAGATTTCATCAAATTTAACGATAACGATATGTCTGGATACAACTTTGCTATTTAATTGATCTTTTATATACTGTAAGTTAGCGTCACAAATAAGAATGTAATCGATGAAAAAACATTTGTTAGTAATTGAATATTTTCGAATGTATTTTTTGTGTATTTCCAATATTTTTTATTTCCTCTTTCTATTTATCTCGTAGAGACATTGCCGCTCGTGTTTAAGCTGACTCAATGCTCAATATTTATGATATTGATTACCTAACCAAATATGAATGTTTGTAATTCTTAAAATCCAGTAAGAATAGCTTACGATACCTTTCAATTTAAAATAAAATAATTAGATAAATAGAGAAAAAAATATTGTCTTGACAGGATTTTTATTTCCTTTTCATTAGCTTTTAGCATCCAAGAGATGTTCATGAAATTTCACAAAGCATAATATAAGAGCTGTATACGAATTCTTTATATCATAGAATGGAGGATTGTCCCCGTTATACGAAAGCCTCAAAAGACTTTGTACGACATTAAAAGTTAGTATAAGGTGTGTATCTCATAAATTAACTGGTTTATAATGCATTAGGCAACGTGAAAATTCACACTTGTCTGACGACGTGCTGCTTAAGACATCTAAGTCATATTGTTGTTCCAAAGAATGTAATGCTGACTAGGCAGCGATATCGGACTCAAATGACAATTATTTAATATTTGATGATCGAATAAACAATTCTCCCCTATATAATAATGAGCAAGTGTCTGATTATATATATATATATATATATATATATATATATATATATATATATATATATATATATATATATATATACATATATATATATAATATATATATATTTATATGTATATGTATATATATATATATATATATATATATATATATATATATATATATATATATATATATATATATATATATATTATATTTCTTTCTAGTCTTGCTCAGGGGTAAGGGAGTAGTTATACCCTGGTGAGAGGGGGTGGTTTCCATTCACTTGGAAACTCCACACTCCCACAAATTGCCGAAACAGCCAGTTGTAGTTAGGAAAGGGGAGTTAATGGGAAGGGTTGAACCTGAGCGTGCATGTGCGTGCATAACTATCTAAATAATCTTAACGTCATTTTTGACAACTAGGGTACGTTAATATAACAATAATACTTAAATTGATATAAAAATAATAGTACAATTCAACCCGGTACATTACATATAATAATGATACTTAAATTGGTATGAAATATAATAATACAATTCAATCATGCAAATGTTAACAAGGAAACCATTTCAGTTGGAATCGACCATGATTATTCGATGATATTGCTTCATCCATTCGCATCCAGCAAAGGCCCCTTTTGCTTTGATGGGGCAATTATCAACTGAATGGTCCTTGATAGGGCATGACTTCGAGGCTTGAAAGTCCCTGTCCTTTCAGGAAGGATATAGCTGGTCAAAATGATCCAAGTCCCAGACTGATTTAATTCCTCATTTGGTGTCGGGGAAGATACTTGATTAGAAAAAGGATTATCCTAAATCCTCATTCGAATATTGGGTCATTTCACGCACGGCTGACTCGGAGGATTTGTTCTTGAATAAAGGACTTTATTTGGAAAAAAGGGCGAAGTTACGTATGAGACGTTGGAGAGCTGGAAGGGATTAAAGGGAAGGGAATCTCCCCTATATAATAAAGAGCAAATATCTGGATTTATATATATATATATATATATATATATATATATATATATATATATATATATATATATATATATATATATATATATATATAATATATATTATATATATATATATAATATATATTATATATATATATATGTATACTGTATATATATACTATATATACAGTATATATATATATATATATATATATATATATATATATATATATATATATATATATATATATATATATATATATATATACATATATATATATATACATATATATATATATATATATATATATATATATATATATACATATATATATATATATATATATACATATATATATGTGTGTGTGTGTGTGCGTGTGTGTGTGTATGTATATATATACACATATACTTATACCTACTCGATCTCTCCCTTTTCCTGAGGCATGGAGAGAAGGACTAGTCATATCCCAGTGAGAGGGTGCCTGTGTCTGCATATTTACCGAAATAATTAGACGTAATTTTTGACGGGTTGCGTACGCTAGTCCGTCAAGAATAAAACGTAGAAAGAAATATAGGTTAAGTTAGATGATGTTACGTGAAACCTTAATACTGACTGCAGAGCGTCATGCAATGCAGCTTTTTATGGAAAATGCAGTTTTTACTCCCAGTCGGACATGAATTCTGTATTACCCGCCTTGCCCCAACGCCAGGCCTTATGACCATAAGTTTATGAACCGTAATAAGAAATGCTTTCAACTGAATTACATCCCCAGGCCAGTCCTGGATACCCACTGGAAAGTAAAGATCAATCAATAGATCAACGACAATAAAGAAAATCAATAATTAACATCAAAATGTATTTCTACATTCCTGTAATGTCAATGAATATTTTGATGAGTATAGAAAAAAATTTGTGGAATAATAGGATATGTATATTTTATGCGTCTTCGTGCATGAATATATAAGTACGCGTTTAATCATATATATATATATATATATATATATATATATATATATATATATATATATATATATATATATATATATATATATATATATATATATATATAATTTTGATCAGATGGTCCTACCAGTATTACCTAATGCATCAGAAACTTAGATCCTTACCAAAGCCCTAGAACAAGGGCCACTTGTCGAGAATGTCATGTTATGGAGGGCCGCACTTGGGGGTCTCAATTAATAATAAACTACAAAATTAGTGTTGTAATTTAATTAAGGGAAATCATTCTGTAGTAACAAAAGAATTCACACGACATGTGAATGTAATATATAATACAACATGAAAGTAAAATGAAAAAAAATACATCTCAAGAACTAAGATTCTTAACATTCCCATACTAAACTAAATACTCTTGTTTTCTCACCCAGCTACTCATCTTAATTATATATGGATATTTCTCAGGGTGGGATTATTATTAGATATGGCTGTAATATGCTTGTAAAGATAAATGTGTACTTGATGGGAATATCCTAATCTTTATGCAACCAAATGACGGCATTTGTTGGACCAACTGGTCAATATTAGGCTGAATGGCTAATGTGGCAACACTGAAGGGGCTTTCTAAGTGCCCATCCGTTTGTGAGGACCGAAATTTATTTTTAACCAGGTTTATTTTTTAAAAGAGCTGTTCACATACATACACTGTACCAAACACTGCCATCATCTTCCTTGCACGACCAGGTAGTTTGGGATATTAAGTTTGATAAATGTTGTTTATAGAATTGATATATGGAACTACTGCCATACTTATTTCTTAGTTCACTATTAATTTATTTCCATTGGCATATTTCTGGAATAGTTTTCACATCCGAATAGAATGGGGAAGCAAATAGTTCAATAGCTTTCATGAGTTTTCTAAGATCTTTGTAGAGCAGCCAACCTGTCACTATATTTTAGACACTGCTCATCGCTTATCGCTTTATTTGGTCTGAAACCCTTTGATCAGGAAGAACAGGTCATTAATGAGTTGATCTTTCCCTTGAAGCATAACATTCCGGGTTCTGAGATTGTCTGTTATATCTACCGAAAATGCTAAGTCTCACTTCCATTCATTTCAGGGATAGAGTTATCTTTCGTGTCTAAGAAGAGCATAATTACATTCACAATTGTCTATGGTCTTTTCAGCATTCTTGCCTCACTTAGCCACCTAACTTCACAAAAAAACTTCATGTCACAGTTTTATTCTTCAGTATCTGCCAATAACTCTTTAAACTGGCGAAGATTCAGACCTTTTGATCTAATGAAGTTGACTTCTTTCATAAGAACATTGGTTACATGTGGAAAATTTATTGTCTTTGCACAGGAAGCTTTTTTATGTATGATACAGAGCAGGACAATAAGTGAAGACGAGTTAATATAATTTTGAGTCTCCATTCTACCCTTCAACAATCCTAAGAGACAATTCTTTTTAACCTGTCATAGCAGGAGCCCCATCTGTTGTAATGCAAACTAAATTCTTGTAATCCAGCCCAAACCAAGATAACACAAGTGTTCTTCCTGGTTGGTAAAGGCTACAGTCTCTCTCTCTCTCTCTCTCTCTCTCTCTCTCTCTCTCTCTCTCTCTCTCTCTCTCGACGAAACATTTTAGGAATTTAAGTGATTAAGGTTTAGTAAATTTTCAGCTTGGCAGTTAGCTCCATGGGCCGGACTGTACAATATTAATTTTGGAGGGTAGGGCCGTACTGAGAAGTCTCTAGGACTGCAGGTTGCACAGGTCTGCCTTAGAACTTAAGCTAGTTACAACTCAAAGAACTATGGAAAGACTAATGATGTGAATAACAATGAGAAACAGAGAAAGAGCAATATGGATATGCGAGCAAACTAAAGTAGAGGATAATATAACAACAAGTAAAAGAAAGAAATGGGTTTGGCAGGACATGAAATGAGAATGACATATAACAGTTGGACTTAGAAATAACCGAACGGGTGCCTAGAAACTGCAAAAGAAGGAGGGAAAGGAAGACGATGGATTGACGAACAAAGAAAATTTGCGGGTATAAACTGGCATAGAATGATCATAAACCGACGCATTACTTTTGTCCTGCAGTGGACCAGTTTCGGGGAAGGATATATTTATATATATATATATATATATATATATATATATATATATATATATATATATATATATATATATATATATATATATATGTGTGTGTGTGTGTGTGTGTGTGTGTGTGTGTATACACATACACATACACATACACTTATACACTGCCACCAAACAATCATTTTTCCATGAGTATGATTGTATGTCAAATTACTAACCTCCGTCCACGACAGTGTTTAAAGAGCAGTGGTACAGAAACATGGAACATGGTCTTTATAGAATTAGCTCTCTAAGTAGACATTAATATGACAATATCATCTTCGGTCAAACGGCAAGGATACTCGTTAAACTCTTTAAATTAGGATTAAATAAAGGATTTAGCTTACTTAACGGAAATGCTTTCTCACAACAGGAAGACAGTGACACATCCGTCATCTTCTTTTGGATGTTGAACTCTTCAACATTTTTTTTTTTTACTCTTGTGGGTCTAAGGTTTCCTATAACTTTATCTACAAATAAGAATATTAAGTTATTACCTTTTTTTTTCTCTCTAGACTTCATGATAGACTTAACCACTTAGCCACATCCCATCCCTACCAGTTTCCGATTACATCATTGAATACTCTGGAGAATTGAAGTAATTCTTAAGATATCAATGAGGAACACTGTGGTAAAGAATTTAACAAATAACTAAGATATATTAAATTATTTGCTACATAATTAGTAGGCATTTTTAAAAGCATTGCAGTAATATTAGTACTATTTTTTATTGTTAACGGTTATAAATAATTGTGTTAGTAATAGTATTTCATGAAATGATATTTGAATTCCATTCGAAACCTTAAGACATTTCTTTATTTGTATGAGCTGACTTCATTTCATTTCATTTACCCTAAAAGAACACCTTTTGTCCTTCCAACATGCGATTCTTTGTCTCGTATTTTTCATGCATCGTCACCGTTACTTTCCTTTGTCAGCCCTTTTCATGCACCGATACTGTTGCAATGTTGCTTAATTGCACCCAGGGCGGGTTATTTCCAGCGAGGGTCGGTCGAGGGGACGATGTAATTTGGCTAAATCCAGACGTCATCTTTTCCTTTCTATTGTTCACGTAATCCGCTTCGTCTTTCTTGGAATTTACGTCTATAAACCGTGTATAAGTTTTCATTGATCAACGAGTTAGAAATGAATATATTATTATCATCATTATTATTATTATTATTATTATTATTATTATTATTATTGTTATTGGTATTATTATTATTAATGTACCCGAACCGTATAAATTACGTCTAATTATTTATAGATATTCACGCACCCGCGCGCGCGCACTTATTCAACACATCCCACCCTCCCCCTTTCTTACATACAACTCGCTGGTTCGGCAATTTGTGTGAGAGAGTGGCTTCTGACTGTACCTCTTGGGGTAACCCCTGTCATCAGGATATATATGATTGTTGTTGTTGTTTGTAGTAGTAGTATTGTTAACAGAATTCAAAACGAACACCCATTGGTATTGAACGAACCCTAACTTGCCAAGGGCACATTCATTACGCCTTTGAAGTCATGTAGCGTCTATTATTGTTCGTGAATAATCGTCCCTGTAAAGCGTATTTTAGGAACTATAATGAAAACCTTGCGCAAAATAATACTGTATATATCCCAGTTTAAAGAATCCTTTCAATTAGATTCTGTTTGTTGTCGCTAAAGAAACACTCCCGGATTTAACCATATACCAAATAATTGTATTAGGAAAATAACTTGAAGGAAAATTTTTGTTGTCATCGAGGAATGTTTTTTTTCTTTTTTTTTTTCCTTATTTAAGAAAGGACCCCCATTTAAACCAGACAAGAGTAATTGAACTCAGAAGGGTGTGTAAGCCAAGGTTTTTTTTTTTTTTTTTTTTTTTTTTTGTCAACAGCAGGTTTTATATGGCTGCGAGAACCTACACACGCCTACACAGTACACACCATGAAACAGTAGAAAATCTTTACATTGGTAATGATGAGAGAGTTTGTAACTTCTGGGTCTTCCTTCTAAGTGGTTTCGTTTTTCAAAATAAGCAATACATAGGAAATATGTTGTGATGGCCTATTGGAAACGTTCCTGCCTGGCAATTTGCCGGACTGGGGTTCGAGTCCCACTCAAGCTCGATAGTTTCTTGCAGTGTTTACAACCTCGCCATCCCTGTGAGCTTAGAGAGAGAGAGAGAGAGAGAGAGAGAGAGAGAGAGAGAGAGAGAGAGAGAGAGAGAGAGAGAGAGAGAGAGAGATGAGCCTATAGGACTACCTGATGAATCACCCTCCCCAGTTTTATCTTGGGTGGATGGGGGCTTGGGCGTTGATCTTATGTATATATTGTCAGTCTCTAGGACATTGTCCTGCTGGGCTAGGGCAATGTTACTGTCCCTTGCCTCAGCCATTCATGAGTGACCTTAAATCCTTGAAAGTTTCCTTTTTGATGATATTAGATTACATAAATTTTAGATTGCAAATTTGACTTTAGTACATTTAGATTTTTTTTGTAACAAATGTTACTTGCAAGCGCATGGGAAATGTCTTGATATTAAGCAAGGAGATATTAAAGAATATATACATACATTATATATATGTATATATATATACATATATATATATATATATATATATATATATATATATATATATATATATATATATATATATATATATATGTATATATATATTGTCACCTCTGCGATGGAATATCTCAGGTCTTAAGAGAATTCAACGTACCTTAACTTATTATTTAACCCACGAACCATTATTACTTAAATGGTGACAAAGTAAACATTGCTCACGTATTTATATACATTATAATACCAATTAATCCACAATAACAAATAAACGTGATGAAAATACCAACATTAATTAAATATTAACACTTTAGTTACAGTTTACGGTACTTAATAGCAAAATAAAATATAACAATCACAACTGTCACGGTTTGTAGTGGGAAGTATACTCCTACTTCATTCCAATAGTCAAGGTCCAAAGAAAGGTGTGAAAATACCAAAGCCAGGAGCACAGACTAGAAGGAGATTGAGCGGTCAATAGATGACGCTGAAGAAAAAGAGACTAATACACAAATAGGGAAAAGGTACATCGTTGAAAATAAAATTATACAATATATATATGTACAAAGAGGGAGAGTGGCAATTCGTCATAGTCCCCCCCCCCCCCCGCTAAGATGAGCCCACTATAGTTGGACTAGATGGTTGTGGTGTTGAAGGTGGTGGAAGCCGCGACAGTGTGTCCGCGATGAGATTGTTGGTACCTCCGATTGACTTAAGTTGTAGGTTGAAGGCCGACAATATATATGACCAACCTGGCAACTTGTTGTTTCGGAGGCGAGAGCGTTCGAGGAAGATGAGTGGTCGATGGTCGGTATATACTACTACTATGTGGTTTCCTTCCAAGTAGGGTTGGAAGTGTAGCAGCGAAGCGACGATGGCATAAAGTACCTTCTCGACAGTAGCCCACCTGGTTTGAGCTCCTTTGAAGAAGCGAGAGTGGTAGGCGATGGGAAGGAGATGATGAAGTGGTGGTGGCGTTTTTGTTGTACCGACTGAGTAAGACTGCAGCAAAACCGCCCCATAACCTGTATTGCTGGCGTCAAAAGGTACATCGTTGAAAATAAAATTATACAATATATATATGTACAAAGAGGGAGAGTGGCAATTCGTCATAGTCCCCCCCCCGCTAAGATGAGCCCACTATAGTTGGACTAGATGGTTGTGGTGTTGAAGGTGGTGGAAGCCGCGACAGTGTGTCCGCGATGAGATTGTTGGTACCTCCGATTGACTTAAGTTGTAGGTTGAAGGCCGACAATATATATGACCAACCTGGCAACTTGTTGTTTCGGAGGCGAGAGCGTTCGAGGAAGATGAGTGGTCGATGGTCGGTATATACTACTACTATGTGGTTTCCTTCCAAGTAGGGTTGGAAGTGTAGCAGCGAAGCGACGATGGCATAAAGTACCTTCTCGACAGTAGCCCACCTGGTTTGAGCTCCTTTGAAGAAGCGAGAGTGGTAGGCGATGGGAAGGAGATGATGAAGTGGTGGTGGCGTTTTTGTTGTACCGACTGAGTAAGACTGCAGCAAAACCGCCCCATAACCTGTATTGCTGGCGTCAAAAGGTACATCGTTGAAAATAAAATTATACAATATATATATGTACAAAGAGGGAGAGTGGCAATTCGTCATAGTCCCCCCCGCTAAGATGAGCCCACTATAGTTGGACTAGATGGTTGTGGTGTTGAAGGTGGTGGAAGCCGCGACAGTGTGTCCGCGATGAGATTGTTGGTACCTCCGATTGACTTAAGTTGTAGGTTGAAGGCCGACAATATATATGACCAACCTGGCAACTTGTTGTTTCGGAGGCGAGAGCGTTCGAGGAAGATGAGTGGTCGATGGTCGGTATATACTACTACTATGTGGTTTCCTTCCAAGTAGGGTTGGAAGTGTAGCAGCGAAGCGACGATGGCATAAAGTACCTTCTCGACAGTAGCCCACCTGGTTTGAGCTCCTTTGAAGAAGCGAGAGTGGTAGGCGATGGGAAGGAGATGATGAAGTGGTGGTGGCGTTTTTGTTGTACCGACTGAGTAAGACTGCAGCAAAACCGCCCCATAACCTGTATTGCTGGCGTCAAAAGGTACATCGTTGAAAATAAAATTATACAATATATATATGTACAAAGAGGGAGAGTGGCAATTCGTCATAGTCCCCCCCCGCTAAGATGAGCCCACTATAGTTGGACTAGATGGTTGTGGTGTTGAAGGTGGTGGAAGCCGCGACAGTGTGTCCGCGATGAGATTGTTGGTACCTCCGATTGACTTAAGTTGTAGGTTGAAGGCCGACAATATATATGACCAACCTGGCAACTTGTTGTTTCGGAGGCGAGAGCGTTCGAGGAAGATGAGTGGTCGATGGTCGGTATATACTACTACTATGTGGTTTCCTTCCAAGTAGGGTTGGAAGTGTAGCAGCGAAGCGACGATGGCATAAAGTACCTTCTCGACAGTAGCCCACCTGGTTTGAGCTCCTTTGAAGAAGCGAGAGTGGTAGGCGATGGGAAGGAGATGATGAAGTGGTGGTGGCGTTTTTGTTGTACCGACTGAGTAAGACTGCAGCAAAACCGCCCCATAACCTGTATTGCTGGCGTCAATCTGCATGAAAAATTCTTTATTAAAATTAGGAGCTCTTAATAGGGGTTTAGAAACCAATATGCTCTTCAGTTGTTTAAAAATGTGACAGTGTTTTTCGGTCCAGTCAAACTTTACCTTAGGGGAAGTAAGAGCATAGAGAGGAGCAGTAATAACAGCAAAGTTCTTAATGAATTTAGCATAGTAAGAAACCAATCCTAAAAAAGACTTTAGTTGCTGTCTGGTGGCAGGAATAGGAATGTTCTTGATATTGTTTATATTAGCCCCTTTAGGTATAATTTCCCCACTACCAATGCAATGACCTAGATAAATTACTTTAGCTTGACCAAAAGAACTTTTAGCAAGGTTGATTGTCAACCCGACTTTTTGCAGGCATTGAAAGAGTTCTTCCAAGGTGCTAAGATGTTCTTCCCAGGTCTTGCTGGCAATCACAAGGTCATCGAGATATGCAAACACATCTTTAAGACCTCTAGTTATCTCTGCCATCATGCGCTGGAACGTTGCAGGTGCATTACAGAGTCCAAAGGGCATTACTAAGTAAGAAAAGAGACCAAAAGGTGTTACGAATGAAGAAATTTTCTTAGCTTTATCAGTCAGTGGTACCTGATAATATCCTTTTAGTAAATCTATTTGAGTTAAGATTTTGGCATTACCAATATTATCTAGAATATCATTAATCCTAGGAAGTGGATAGGAATCTTTAATAGTCACTTTATTTAATTTCCTGTAATCCGTGCAAAGTCTGAATTGCCCATTAGATTTGGGGACCAATATACATGGTGAAGCCCAAGGCGATGTACTGGGTTCTGCTAAATTATTGTCTAATAAATACTGAACTTCCCTTTTCAGTGTTTCTAGTTTAACTCCTGTGGCTCTATAGAAAGGTTGACGGATTGGAGTGGTATTTGGTTCAAGCAATATGTCATGGTGGACAGTAGAGTTACACTTAGGAATATCAGTACTAATGTCTGGAAACCTTATCAAGAGTCTTGTCAATGCCTGTTTTTGAGGTACATTTAGGTGAGAAAGATATGAACTTAAAGATTTTAAAATTTCACTATTAGAAAAATCCTTAAACGATAAAATGAGATTGGTTTCATCACCATCACTAGTTTCCTCATCTATTGTTAGGTTAGGTACCTTTGTTGCCTCTGTATTAGGTTTGGTTATCACTAAAGCAATATTAGGACTCTCCTTTTTGATTGGAGTAATATAGGGTTTAAGTAGGTTTACATGAACTAATTGAGTTTGTCGTTTTCAGTCTGGAGTGCTGATTATGTAGTTTACTTTGGAGGTCCTATGAACGATCTTGTAAGGTCCAGCATATTTTTATCGTAAGGGAGCGCCAGGAATAGGATGATACACTAAAACTTGGTCGTCAGTTTTGAACTCTCTCATTTTTGCCTTCTTATTGTATATGTGTTGCATCTTCTGCTGGGAAGAAACTAAATTAGTAGTAGCAATATCATAAATGTAAGTTAATTTCTTTTTTAATTCTTTTAAATACTGATAAATATGTGTAGTTTCTTCTGGCTTCCTCTGCAAAATATTCTCCTTTACCGAACTTAATATAGTTCTTGGTTTTCGACCAAACATGAGTTCAAATGGGGATACCCCTGTGGAATCATGAGGTGTACATCTAAGTACATACGTGAGAAGATCGAGGTCCTCATCCCAGTGCTGTGATGTTTCACTGATATACTTCCGTAACAAACTTTTTAAAGTATGGTGCATTCTCTCCAAGGCACCATTAGTCTGCGGGTGATAAGCAGAAGAGTAAACATTATGGATATTAAATTGATACATAGCTTGCTTTAAAAGATTGCTAGTAAAATTGGTACATTGATCACACTGTAGGTTTCTCGGGAAACCTAACAAGGTAAAGGTTTTCAACAATTGTCCAACTATGGTTTTAGCACAGATATTTTTAATGGGAAAGGCTAAGGGATACCTAGTGGTAGGAAAGAGGACAGTCAAAATGTATTCATTACCCTTGCGAGTCTTTGGCAAGGGCCCAACACAATCAATAATTACCTTATCAAATGGTGACTTAGGTACTGGAATGCTTTGAAGTGGTGCTGGAGGTATTTTCTCATTAGGCTTACCAGTGATCTGACAGTGGTGACAGGAAGCAATGAACTCCTTTATGTCCTTTCTCATTTCTGGCCAATAAAAATCCTCAAACAACCTCTTGTAGGTTTTATTCACTCCAGGATGGGATTCTGTAGAATGAGCGAGGTCAAGCAAGGGTTTCCTTAAGGGATCTAGAAAAACAACCTGAAAACAGTCATGCCACGAGTTAGATGTTGGAGCTTTGGGAGACTTGTAATGGCGAAACAAAATATTTTTCTCCACATAAAAGTATGGAGTTTTAGGGTTGTCAGTAGGATCCACTACTTTATCCCAGAGTGCTTTCAAACTTGAATCCTTCTGTTGGAGTACAGCAAACTGGTCCTTATTTATATCAACTAAATCCAGAGCCTCTGTTATTCTGTCATTCTTTACCTTGGGAGGAAAATTAGTGCTGGGCGTTTTACTAGATGATCTAGTGATTACTTGGGAGATTTTATCTGGCTTTTTGGAGAGCTCATCTTTGCTTACTATCTCAGGTGTTGTTACAATCAATTTATGTTCAAGTACAGAGGATCCTGCAAGATCATTACCAATAATCATCTGAATAGGGTAACAAGGTAATGGTTTATCTAAGACAGCAACTTTTGCCTTACCTGTAAAATAAGGACAAGCAATATCCACCTCAGTCTCGGGTAGAAGAGTAGTTGTGGTTAAGTCACTTACTGCTATGTACTCTTTTGTGTATTTTAAGTTGTCTTGACTGGCAGCCGAAATTATTGTCTGGGATGAAGCAGAGTCTCTCAGAGCTGTGACAGATGAATCATTAAGTGAAGCCTCACACATGAATTCATTAAATGGTTCCAGATCCTGTGAATGAACAAAAGCATGACATGTCACTGCACCTTTAGTTTTCTTGGACTTACCATCAGTGCTTACCTCTGACTTCTGACATTTTGGACTGGGACAATTTTCTATGGAGTGTCCATCTTTCTTACAATAAGCACAACTAACCTGATGAGATTTAGGCAATGAGACAATCTTTGAAGAATCTTTACTATTCTTGTGAATTAGATAATAGTCGTCAGCTAAGCTAGCTGCTTTTAACACTTCAATTTCACCTTTAAAATGTACATAAGTGGCAATATTAGAGGGAACTTTACGCAAAAATTCCTCCAACAAAATCAGATTTTTAAGAGTCTTAATCATTAACACCAGCTCTCTCCAACCATTTGTTAAACTGTCTTACCTTTATATTACAGAACTCTACAAAAGTCTGAGATTGAGTCTTGAAAGAATTTCTAAACGTTTGCCTGTAGCCTTCCCCAGTAATGGCATATGCATCTAAAACAGTCTTTTTAAGGTCTTTATAGTCTTTAACCTCAATTAATTGCGATGCAACATATGCTGCCTTACCTTTTAAGTGGTTGTGCACGAGTATTGTCCAGAAATTAGGCGGCCAATTTAATGACGTTGCTATGTCTTCAAATATTTGAAAGAAAACCTCTAGATCCTTATCGTTGAATTCGGGAACTAATCTACTGGCTTTAGTCACATCGAATCTCATGGGAAGTTTTTCTTCATCTTCTTTAGCCTTAAGCCTGATAAAGGCCGACTTCTCCAGTTTTTTGAGTTCCAACTCATTAAGCCTTTTCTGATGTTCAAATTCTTCTCGTCTTCTTTCCTGCTCCGCGAGTTTTCTTTCTTGTTCTCTCTTTTCCTCCACTTCAAGAACTTTTAACTGAAGTTTGTTTTTCCACTTCAGGATCGACATGAGCAATGGAACCTGTAAGGGTTCTTAGTTCTTCTAAATCTTCATTGTCCTCTGTTATGACGTTTTTATTCAGCAAGAACTGAAGGATGTCATTAATGATACGTGCTTTGACATAAGTTTTATCTGTAGGGATTTGGCATTTACTCGCAACCATGAGAAGTTCCTGTTTTTTAGCCAAACGCAAGGTTAACAATTCCTCTCTAGGTTTAGCCAAGAATTTCTCTAGATCGAAAGGCATGATTGTTATTAAGGTAAGAATGTTTAATATTTAAATCCAAACTTATCCTGAACGTGATGATTAAATTACGGTACACAAAATACAGAATTACCGAATTTGTAGCACAAACCAATTACTTAATTAGGTCGTTGATAATCAGATACTTCAATTATCGTGTACGAGTTTACGTCCGTTTTAACACAAAACATAGTGTAGGCGAGACTGATATCCGCAACATGAGCGTTCAAAATGAAGTGATGGGCCAGGATGGCTTAAGTTTGTCTAATGATCATTAAGTGATTAGACCGATAACGAAAGCGCGATACCCACAAAGGATTTGACGGGCGAGGATGGCTTTTACGTTGATATCCAAGAATAAAATGAGGTTGGACGGATAACGAAAGCACGATACCCAGAATTAACAAAAGGGATTTCGAAAAATCCGAAGGGACAAGTAGGCTAACGAATGACGCCCGAGGTAACACAAATCTAGCGTATTTCGGACTATTTTTAGCGAGAGTAACCCTTAATTGCGGCTCGTGATATGGGGCGGGCAAAAAGAAACAAACAAGGCTGTAGAACCCAGCGGACTAACGATTGTCGACAGCTATTCCTCCATATTACAGATGCCTGAGCGAGCGAGTGAGGAGTATACTTCCACTATAACAGAAAGTTAACAATGAACGATTGAGGATTAAGAGCAGTGTTACAAATTCTTACAGTTCGTATTTCACTGGTTCTGTGCGAGTTTGTAAACCACTAAACCATTCAATTCACTTTTCACGATTCACGATCCCGGACAGGCCCTCATTTTGTCACCTCTGCGATGGAATATCTCAGGTCTTAAGAGAATTCAATGTACCTTAACTTATTATTTAACCCACAAGCCACTATTACTTAAATGGTGACAAAGGAAACACTGCTCACATATTTATATACATTATAATACCAATTAATCCACAATAACAAAAACAAATGATCAAAATACCAACATAAATTAAATATTAACACTTTAGTTACAGTTTACAGTACTTAATAGCAAAATAAAATATAACAATCACAACTGTCACGGTTTGTAATGGGAAGTATACTCCTACTTCATTCCAATAGTCAAGGTCCAAAGAAAGGTGTGAAAATACCAAAGCAAGGAGCACAGACTAGAAGTAGATTGAGCGGTCAATAGATGGCGCTGAAGAAAAAGAGACTAATACACAAATAGGGAAAAGGTACATCGTCGAAAATAAAATTATACAATATATGTATGTACAAAGAGGGAGAGTGGCAATTCGTCATAATATATATATATATATATATATATATATATATATATATATATATATATATATATATATATATATATATATATATATACATATATATATATATATATATATATATATATATATATATATATATATATATATATATATATATATATATATATATATATATATATATATATATATATATATATATATACAGTACATACATATATATATATATATATATATATATATATATATATATATATATATATATATATATATATATATATATATATATATTGGTAATAATAGTGATTAAGTAAAATGATTAATGTTTGCTAATACTTTTCATATGTAACCCCATTATTGCTGAAATATTTTTTTTTTTTTTTGTACGAGATTTTTAAAAAATTTGTCTTCACCGTGCTATCACTAATATATCAAACACAATGAAGAATTTATTTTTTTAACAACCATGTTTTTTTTATAAATGAAAACAGGGTTGTTGAATAAAATATTTCTTTGTGTTTGATGTAGATAATACACTCACACGTATATCTTTCGTTGTGATCGTGTTAGTTATTCGAAATGCTAAAGGATTAATTCTGTACTTCTTCCTTTATTCTTTTTGTTTACCATTACTTATCAAATTGTTATTGCCAGGGGCACGCTATATATGACTGAAGAGTCATACGAAGCATACGTATCTATGAATAAAAAGGAAGCAATTAATGAGCATTTAATGAGTAACTGAAAGATACAGTCGTTTGAGGTATTGTGATGATGATATACCTTTATTATTTTTGTAATGGTAGTGTCATTATTAGTGTTGTTATCATCTGCTGTATTGTAATCGATGTTGATAACATTTTATGAAGGGCTCAGCTGTCTTTAGAATTTTATTCCATTATAGTCAGTATCACATGTTCCACGTTTTCTTTATAAAAAAGATTCTCTCTCTCTCTCTCTCTCTCTCTCTCTCTCTCTCTCTCTCTCTCTCTCTCTCTCTCTCTCTCTCTTTAACCTTCATATTTCGTTTAACGGTAGAATCTCTCATCCTCCAGTTCTAATATAGTTATCTCTCTCTCTCTCTCTCTCTCTCTCTCTCTCTCTCTCTCTCTCTCTCTCTCTCTCTCTCTCTCTCAACCAGTTGAAGCCCTGGGGGAACTTCTCCTCTTGCATAAACCATGACCTTATTCTTTGACTCGGACTAACGCGATTCGTCACAGCCTTCATTCGGATCTCGAGTGGCCGCTGCACTGTCTGCCTTCGCCTTGTTTATGGCGGATAACTTTAGGAATCTTAAGTTGGAAGTAAGTTAAAAGGCAGAAGTGCGTGATGCGCCTTTGGGATTTGCTGGGAACTACAAAGGAGCGGTTGGAAGATGGGAGGGGGGGGGGAGGACGTCTCTCAAAATCTTGTTATTTTGCTCAGTGGTTTTCGTTATGATGGAAGTTGTTGAGAGCGGGAATGTTTTCTTTGTCTAAAGCGTTGGTGGTTTTTTGTCGTCAGATAATGGGGTGGGGTTTGCTGGTCGACATATAAAGGGGTGGGGGTTCCTTGTCAGACAAAGCGATGGTGGTTTCTAGACAAATAAGGGGGTGGGGTTTGCGGGTCGACATATAAAGGGGTGAGGTTTCCTTGTCAGACAAAGTAGTGGTGGTTTCTTGTCGGCAGATAAAGGGGTGGGGTTTGATGGTAGACATATAAAGGTGTGGGGTTTTCTTATCAGACAAAGTGGTGGTGGTTTCTTGGCAGATAAAGGGGTGGGGTTTGCTGGTCGACATATAAAGGGGTGGGGTTTCCTTGTCAGGCAAATTGGTGGTGGTTTCTTGTCATCAAGGAAAGGGGTGGGGTTTGCTGGTCGACATATAAAGGGGTTGGGTTTTCTTATCAGACAAAGTGGTGGTGATTTCTTGTCGTCAGATAAAGGGGTGGGGTTTGCTGGTCGACATATAAAGGGGTTGGGTTTTCTTATCAGACAAAGTGGTGGTGGTTTCTTGTCGTCAGATAAAGGGGTGGGGTTTGCTGGTCGACATATAAAGGGGAGGGGTTTCCTTGTCAGACAAAGTGGTGGTGGTTTCTTGTCGGCAGATAAAGGGGTGGGGTTTGCTGGTCAACATATAAAGGGGTGGGGTTTTCTTGACAGACAAATTGGTGGTGGTTTCTTGTCATCAGGTAAAGCGGGGGGGGGGGGGGGGGTTGCTGGTCGACATGTAAAGGGGTTGGGTTTTCTTATCAGACAAAGTGGTGGTGGTTTCTTGTCGTCAGATAAAGGGGTGGGGTTTGCTGGTCGACATATAAAGGGGTGGGGTTTACTTGTCAGACAAAGTGGTGGTGGTTTCTTGTCGTCAGATAAAGGGGTGGGGTTTGCTGGTCGACATATAAAGGGGTGGGGTTTCCTTGTCAGACAAAGTGGTGGTGGTTTCTTGTCGGCAGATAAAGGGGTGGGGTTTGCTGGTCGACATATAAAGGGGTAGGGTTTCCTTGTTAGACAAAGTGGTGGTGGTTTCTTGTCATCGGGTAAAGGAGTGGGGTTTGCTGGTCGACATATAAAGGGGTGGGGTTTTCTTGATAGACAAATTGGTGGTGGTTTCTTGTCATCAGGTAAAGCGGGGGGGGGGGGGTTTGCTGGTCGACATATAAAGGGGTTGGGTTTTCTTGTCAGACAAAGTGGTGGTGGTTTCTTGTCGTCAGATAAAGGGGTGGGGTTTGCTGGTCGACATATAAAGGGGTGGGGTTTCCTTGTCAGACAAAGTGGTGGTGGTTTCTTGTTGGCAGATAAAGGGGTGGGGTTTGCTGGTCGACATATAAAGGGGTGGGGTTTCCTCGTCAGACAAAGTGGTGGTGGTTTCTTGTCGTCAGATAAAGGGGTGGGGTTTGCTGGTCGACATATAAAGGGGTGGGGTTTCCTTGTCAGACAAAGTGGTGGTGGTTTCTTGTCGTCAGATAAAGGGGTGGGGTTTGCTGGTCGACATATAAAGGTGTGGGGTTTCCTTGTCAGACAAAGTGGTGGTGATTTCTTGTCGTCAGATAAAGGGGTGGGGTTTGATGGTCGACATATAAAGGGGTGGGGTTTTCTTGACAGACGAATTGGTGGTGGTCTCTTGTCATCAGGTAAAGGGGTGGGGTTTGATGGTCGACATATAAAGGGGTGGGGTTTGATGGTCGACATATAAAGGGGTGGGGTTTTCTTGTCAGACAAGTTGGTGGTGGTTTCTTGTCGTCAGATAATGTGGTAGGGTTTGCTGGTCGACATATAAAGAGGTGGGGTTTTCTTGTCAGACAAAGTGGTGGTGGTTTCTTGTCAGATAAAGAGGTGGGGTTTTCTGGTCGACATATAAAGGGGTGGAGTTTCCTTGTTAAACAAAGTGGTGATGGTTTCTTTTCGTCAGTTAAAGGGGTGGGGTTTGCTGGTCGACATATAAAGGGGTGGGGTTTACTTGTCAGACAAAGTGGTGGAGGTTTCTTATCGTCAGATAAAGGGGTGGGGTTTGCTGGTCGACATATAAAGGGGTGGGGTATTCTTGTCAGACAAAGTGGTGGTGGTTTATTGTCGTCAGATAAAGGTGTTGGGTTTGCTGGTCGACATATAAAGGGGTGGGGTTTTCTTGTCCGACAAAGTGGTGGTGGTTTCTTATTGTCAGATAAAGGGGTTGGGTTTACTGGTCGACATATAAAGGGGTGGGGTTTTCTTGTCGGACAAAGTGGTGGTGGTTTCTTATCGTCAGATAAAGGGGTTGGGTTTGCTGGACGACATATAAAGGGGTTGGGTGTTCTTGTTAGACAAAGTGGTGGTGGTTTCTTGTCAGATAAAGGGGTGGGGTTTGCTGGTCGACATATAAAGGGGTGGGGTTTTCTTGTCAGTCAAAGTGGTGGTGGTTTCTTGTCAGGTAAAGGGGTTGGGTTTGCTGGTTGACATCTAAAGGGGTTGGGTTTTCTTGTTAAACAAAGTGTTGATGGTTTCTTGTCGTCAGATAAAGGGGTTTGGTTTGTTGGTCGACATATAAAGGGGTGGGATTTTCTTGTCAGACAAAGTGGTGGTGGTTTCTTATCGTCAGATAAAGGGGTGGAGTTTACTGGTTGACATATAAAGAGGTGGGGTTTTCTTGTCGGACAAAGTGGTGGTGGTTTCTTATCGGCAGATAAAGGGGTTGGGTTTCCTGGACGACATATAAAGGGGTTGGATGTTCTTGTTAGACAAAGTGGTGGTGGTTTCTTGGCAGATAAAGGGGTGGGGTTTGCTGGTCGACATATAAAGGGGTGGGGTTTTCTTGTCAGTCAAAGTGGTGGTGGTTTCTTGTCAGGTAAAGGGGTTGGGTTTGCTGGTTGATATCTAAAGGGGTTGGGTTTTCTTGTTAAACAAAGTGTTGATGGTTTCTTGTCGTCAGATAAAGGGGTTTGGTTTGTTGGTCGACATATAAAGGAGTGGGATTTTCTTGTCAGACAAAGTGGTGGTGGTTTCTTATCGTCAGAAGAAGGGCTTGGGTTTGCTGGTCGACATATAAAAGGGTGTGGTTTTCTTGTCTTATAAAGGGGTTGGGTTTGCTGGTCAACGTATAAAGGGTGGCGTTTCCTTGTTAAACAAAGTGTTGATGGTTTCTTGTCGTCAGATAAAGGGCTTGGGTTTGCTGGTCGACATATAAAGGGGTTGGGTGTTCTTGTTAGACAAAGTGGTGGTGGTTTCTTGTCAGGTAAAGGGGTGGGGTTTGCTGGTCGACATATAGCCTAAAGGGGTGGGGTTTTCTTGTCAGTCAAAGTGGTGGTGGTTTCTTGTCAGATAAAGGGGTTGGGTTTGCTGGTTTACATATAAAGGGGTTGGGTTTTCTTGTCAGACAAAGTGGTGGTGGTTTCTTGTCGTCATCAGATAAAGGGGTTTGATTTGTTGGTCGACATATAAAGGGGTGGGGTTTTCTTGTCAGACAAAGTGGTGGTGTTTTCTTATCGTCAGATGAAGGGCTTGGGTTTGCTGGTCGACATATAAAAGGGTGGTGTTTTCTTGTCATATAAAGGGGTTGGGTTTGCTGGTCAACGTATAAAGGGTGGCGTTTCCTTGTTAAACAAAGTGTTGATGGTTTCTTGTCGTCAGATAAAGGGCTTGGGTTTGCTGGTTGACATATAAAGGGGTGGGGTTTTCTTGTCAGACAAAGTGGTGGTTGTTTCTTGTCGTCAGATAAAGGGGTGGGGTTTGCTGGTCGACATATAAAGGGGTGGGGTTTTCTTGTCGGACAAAGTGGTGGTGGTTTCTTGTCAGATAAAGGGGTGGGGTTTGCTGGTTGACATATAAAGGGGTGGGGTTGGGTGGTCGATATACAAAGGGGTGGGGTTTCCTTGTCAGACAAAGTGGTGGTGGTTTCTTGTCGTCAGATAAAGGGGTGGGGTTTGCTGGTCGACTTATAAAGGGGTGGTGTTTCCTTGTCGGACAAAGTGGTGGTAGTTTCTTGTCAGCTAAAGGGGTGGGGTTTGCTTGTCGACTTTTAAAGGGGTGGGGTATCCTTGTCAGACAAAGTGGTGGTGGTTTTTTGTAGTCAGATAAATTGGTGGAGTTTGTTGGTCGACTTATAAAGAGGTGGGGTTTTCTTGTCAGACAAAGTAGTGGGCTTTTCTTGTCTGATAAAGGGGTGGTGGTTTTCAGTGTACTTTAATACTAAAAGATTCTTTTTAGCTGAGTCCCTTAGACTCATTTTTTAACCTTCAACTTGCCGGTGTTACCGATTCTCTCTCGCATCTGCAACCCCAGGATCAGCCTGTTTGGCTGAAATAATTATCGCGTAAGAGACAACTCATCAATAAATCGAAAAGGTCTGGACTCGTATACAAGTTATAACTCAATAAATGGCCTCTCTAAGGATCTGATTGCATCTTGTAAGTGTGATAGATGTTACGAAGCAAGATTCGAGTGGTAAGATTCTTAGGTAAATGATTAAATATTAGATATTTAATTTAGCGTGCTTAGGAAAATGTAATTATTACAGCCATTTGAAATAGTTTTTTAATGTTATTCTTGTTTATATTTCAACATCTTTATAGGTATAATATTAGTTATATTTAAGACGTGTTTATAACTGCACAATTCATAGGTAAGAGGTTAGCCAGGGCATCAGCCACCCGTTGAGATACTACCGCTTGAAAGTTATTGCGTCCTTTGACTGGCCAGGCAGTACTACATTTGATCCTTCTCTCTGGTTATTATTATTATTATTATTATTATTATTATTATTATTATTATTATTATTGTTACTTGCTAAGCTACAACCATAGTTGCAAAAGCATCTAGCAGGATACTAAAAGCCATGGGGCTCCAACACGGAAAATAACCCAGTGAGGAAAGGAAACATGGAAAAATGAAACTACAAATTCTCCTATATAGATTATGAAAAAAAAAAAAACTTAAAAAAAGCCAGAGGAAGAGAAATAAAATAGAATAGTATGATGGAGTGTACCCTCAAGCAAGAGAACTTTCCTTTTGCCTACACATATACGGAATAGTCTAGCCTATTCCTTACATTTTCTCCTCTGTCCTCATACATTTGACAACACTGAGATTACCAAACAATTCTTCCTCGCTCAAGGGGTTAAATACTTGGTTAGGGTAGAAGAGACTCTTTAGGTATGGTAAGCAGCTCTTCTAGGAGAAGGACACTCCAAAATTAAACCATTGTTCTCTGGTCTTGGGTAGTGTGACGTGTCATAGTCTCTGTAGCATAGTCTTTCACTGTCTTGAGGGAAGAGTTCTCTTTCATGACGGGACACTCGGGCACATTATTCTATCTTATTCCTCTTCCTCTTTTCATGGTTTATATGTGAAAGATTTGTTTTGTTTTGATATTGTTGCTGTTCTTAAAATATTTTATTTTTATTATTACTAATAATTCCCTAATTTCCTTTCCTCACTGGGCTATTTTCCCTGTTGGGGACTTTGGGCTTATAGTATTCTGGTTTTCCAACTAGGGTTATAGCTTAGCAAGTAACAATGATAATGATAATTGTAATGGTAAGCCTGTTAGTACGACGCCGTTCTTCGCCATAGCCCCAGTTCGGACAGAAAAATGCGATAGAACTAGAATCGATATATTGCAGTAATCGGATTAGGCCCCGAAAATCTTATGATTATGTTAACAGAATTCCGGAGAAGAACTGTCATATAAAGAAAAAAACGGGACTTGAAGAAAGATATGGTGTCATGAACATAATTCATAAAAGGCCAACAAATACACAATCAGGATTTTATCGGAGCTATGCAGGGTTCCCTATTTTCTTTCCTATGGCAGTTGAGGACAAAGGAATAACAGTAACAATGTCTTTATACGATTGCGTGCGAAGGCAAGACGTATTCAAAGTAGTGAGACGGGAATAGTGACATTATTGATGTTGCGCAACAATAGATATCGAAGTACTGGTCGCATTGTCATTCAGAGAAAGACAATCCAAGTAATGGAAGGCTTACCTTAATTCCTTTATGTATTGGCATTTTTCTTTCTCTTTCTTTTCCAAGACTGAAATCGTATGATAGAGGAAGCTTCAGTTCATGTATGGAAGATTATTAAAAAATCAATCTCTCTGGGAGGCCGCTTTAAAGTATATTTGAATATGAGATTGTTTTGGTATTTCGTGTATTGCTGTACAAGAAGTATTCGACGTATTGTAAAAATGTTCTGAGATTTGAATAAAGCATGTAACAACAACATCAATAACGTGAATAGTAAGTACCTAATGAAAAAGAAAAGCTGCACTTTTCTCATTTTATTTACTACAGTTGTATAATTATTTTATCTTGTCTATTGCATTACGTTATAAGAACACCGAAACAAGTTTAATTTCTCCATTAATACTGATAAAGATTAGCGTTATTTACTGATAGCGAATTGTTTAGGAAAAAGTTAAGGTAATTTAGCTATTCAGTGATTTTTTAAGTGTTCAATAAGACACAAAATCTCGCAGAAAATCTTCAAATGAAACTTAAATAAGTTTGGATTTAGTTCAGGTATTAACGATATTATGCAAATGAATGGAAGCTCGCCCTATTTCTATAGGATACATATCTTGAATGTTATTGACAGGCGTTGGCTATTAAATTTTTTTTTTGCAAGCTGTTATTGTTTAGAAGTTGTCGAATTCGGTTTAGTTCGGCGTGTATAAGTAGGTCTTTCCACGATGCTCTGTGCGTGAAAGCTCTTTTGACATATGCACATTCTACGGACTGTATGTATGCTTCGGGGCATTCACAACTCGCGTTTAAGCAAGATCTACGCATATTCTTATGTTGGTTGATTTTCTGTTTATCATTGGGTGGAACTATAGTCATCCTGTAGGTTAGCTAGGCTAGGACATCGAGGAAAGGCATGGTGTTCTGTTGACTGTTCCAGTGAAAAGTTGGTCAAGGAAGTCCTCCTGAAATTGTCTTCTAATAATTCTTCTGTTACTAGTGTACGTGACCCGTCAAAAATGACCGCTAAATATTTAGATAGATATGCACACGCACCCCTCTCTCATCTGGGTATGACTACATATCTTCCCCGGTGGGTGGTCTTTTTGTCCGATGTCACTTCGTCCGACGACACTTCGTCCACGTCTTTTTGTCCAATGTCTTTTCGTCCGATGTACTTTTGGTCCTACGACATTTGGTCCAATTTATAAAGAAAACAAGTCTTATAAGGGATTTTTATCACCGTTCACTGCACTTCTGTGTTAAAAGTTTATACCTCATTGGCTTTTATGATAAAGTAATATGCTCATTTTCTAATTACTCCATTAGTCATGCTTAACGTTCTCTCTCTCTCTCTCTCTCTCTCTCTCTCTCTCTCTCTCTCTCTCTCTCTCTCTCTCTCTCTATATATATATATATATATATATATATATATAGTGTGTGTGTGCTGCAAGTTTAGTACTTCAGTTTCTGAATCTGCCCATCCCGAAATGGCAAAGTTCATACAATCAACGGAGAAGAAAAGAAACGTAGTAGGTGAAAGTAATTATTTCTACGAATTTCATTCGAATAACACAAAACTTGGAAAAGAATACTGGATGTGTGAGAAATGGCAGCGGTGTTCAGCGCGCATTCACATTCACACAATCATTCGAATTCGTTTTTTCTTAATTATTCATTATTTTTCATGTGTTACTATTAGAATGATCAACTTTTGTTTTTTTATTTTCACTTCAGATGTTTAGTTTTTACACTTCTTACCTTTAATACTAAAAGAATCAGCTACGCTAAAAAGTTATTATTCCGCAGAGTAGTTTTGTTGACATTTTTATTTCTTCTTTTTTTTTTTTATACCCTCAGACACTTCCATTTAATTTTACTTTCGTAGATAGTTATTTTCACTCCTCTACTTTGGAGTTTGGCAATTATTATTATTAACAACAAGGGAGAAAGAGGTCCTTATAAGGTTTAATTTCCTATTGAGGATGTTATGGATTGGCTGAGATTTTTTTCTTTTAAAATTGGACCAAATGTCGTTGGACCAAAAGTCCACCGGACGAAAAGACATTGGACAAAAAGACGTGGACGAAGTGTCGTCGGACGAAGTGACATAGGACGAAAAGACGGTACACGATCTTCCCCCTACCCGAGGGAGGGGGAGAGCTGAGCTTGACCGGAAATTGTATGTATATATATATATATATATATATACTGTATGCAGGTATGTACTCGTATACCCAGACACTTGCTCTTTATTATATATGTGTATATATATATATATATATATATGTATATATATATATTTATATTTATATATACACGCATATATATATATATATATATATGTGTGTGTGTGTGTGTGTGTGTGTATATTTGTGTATATATATATATATATATATATATGTATATATATATATATATATACAGTATATAGTTATTTACTCGTATAGTCAGACACTTGCACTTTATTATATAGGGAAGATCATTGTTTCAGTTGTGATGGATATATCATCGATATAGGGTCCATAGATTTTTATCTTGTTGTTTTCTCTGGAGGTCTTCAATTATTACAACATCCATATTTGCAAATAGAAATCCAGGAAGAGATCCTATTTTCCGAAATAGTTATCCATAGGGAGAGAAAGTAATGGAGCTTCCACAGTACTGGACTTCAACATCCGTTTTAGGTTATCCTCATTATTTTAATTTATGATTTATTATCTGGGGTACTTGGCCGCGGTTTGAGGGAAGAAAGGGTAACTGAATAAGGGAAAAAGTGAACATTAAATACTTTTGAAGACTTTCTCTATCAATGTTCCAAACAGAGAAAAT
>NC_090752.1:94339527-94343876 GCF_036898095.1 Palaemon carinicauda | reverse complement strand
GTCGTTGATGTAGATCAGAAATAGCAATGGGCCAAGGACGGAGCCTTGAGGTACTCCACTTGTAACAGCTGCCCACTCTCAGAGAGAGAGAGAGAGAGAGAGAGAGAGAGAGAGAGAGAGAGAGAGAGAGAGAGAGAAACTATTTGATGTACAGAATGAAATGATTCTAGTGTTTGGTGATGATTATTGGGTGGCTTTTCGTCATCAATATAATCTGGAATCTGTACTCATATGTACAACTTTCATTCAGTTTAAATTCAATAATCGGTGTTTACTTAGTGGTACTTACCATTAAATAAAGTGTAGCTTGCTGAGAGAGAGAGAGAGAGAGAGAGAGAGAGAGAGAGAGAGAGAGAGAAAGAGAGAGTGTGTGTGTCTAAACTATCCCGAAATACATAGTTTCATACTTATGTTCCATGACCCGTACTGAAACTTAACACATTTCCCGATGTTGTTGTGAAATGCCACTGGCTGCAATGAAGTTCAGAAACCAAACTGGGGGTCGAGTATTAGAATATTAGTGATTAACATAAGGGGGAATGGATTTATGAGCGAGCTGATTTTATTTGAAATATCTGATATATTATTTTTATTTTTTTATCAAGGAATATCGATTCAGCCATTGGCTAAATCATACAACGATAAAATCAGGAGAAATAATTAAAAGAAATGATAACCGAGATAAACGCCATCTATTGATGGAATAAGCGATGTTCAAAAGTTCAAATTTGCAGTGAATGTTTTTATGCTGAACAAGTTGTACAAGTTGACGTGAGTCTCTCTTTTTAGTTTATTTATGAAAGATGTTGTGACTGTTCTTCACCTAATTTCATTTTAATTGTTCATAACCTCTCTTGTAGTTTATCTATTTCCTTATATCCTTTCCTCGCTGGGCTATTTTTCCCCGGTGAAGCCATTGGGTTTATATCATCCAGCTTTTTTAACTAGGGTTGGAGCTTGGCTAACAACAATAATAATAATAATAATAATAATAATAATAATAAACGTAGGAAGAAAAACTCGAGAGTTGCAGCGCTGCCAGAGCAATTCCCATAATGGCCCATACAGCGTCCCCTTTGAGGTCGTAAAAAGACGGGAATAATTTTAGATTCAGGTAATGAGATAAAGATTGCTGAGGAGGATTCGCCCCCCCCCTCTCTCTCTCTCTCTCTCTCTCTCTCTCTCTCTCTCCTCTCTCTCTCTCTCTCTCTCTCTCTCTCTCCTTGGGCGTGTTGACATCAATGCCACCAAAATGGAAATTACATTTTAGTTGCTTTGTCCATTTTCGAACTTGACGTTTCATGGAAGTTTAGATTTATTCCTTCTGGAGAGCAAACTTCATCACCCAGTGATAAAAAACTTCATGCAGAAATTTATGTTCTGCTTGGAACATATTGGACAGTTTTATTCCAGTTGCGACCAAGTTGTGGAATGATCTACGGAATGTTTTTATGTTGAACAGGCTGATATAAGTCTTTTTATAGTTCATATATGAAATGTCTGTTTTGATGTTGTTCTTGTTTTTAAAATATTTTATTTTAATTGTTCCTTATTTCTCATATCGTATATTTACTTCCTCATTTCCTTTCCTCACTGGGCTATTTTTCCCTGTTGGAGCCCTTGGGCTTATAGCGTCTTGCTTTTCCAACTAGGGTTGTAGCTTAGCTAATAATAATAATAATAATAATAATAATAATAATAAATGTATTTTGGTAGGGACGTCTTGGAAAAGTCGACATGATAGATAACACCAGTTGAAATTAAAGAATCAAGCTGTTGAGGTCAATAGTTTTTTGTTTATATAAAGCAAGAATTAATGCAAGGATGAGAAATGGGGAGAGGCAAAGAACTGGTAAAAGCGCAAATGAAAGATGTATCAAATCAAGAATTTTTTTCCTATACAATAAAGAGCAAGTATTTGGGTGTGTGTGTGTATATATATATATATATATACTGTATATGTATATATATATATATATATATATATGTCAGATATATATATATATATATATATGTCAGATATATATATATATATATATATATATATATATATATATATATATGTCAGATATATATATTTATGTCAGATAAAAAACAGATTGGAAAAATTTTATTTAGAATACAATTATAGCTATGACAGTGGTAAAACTTTATTGTTTAAAACAGACGCCACCCGAACAAATAAATATATTTGCTAGTTAATTAACGCAATTCGTAAAACCTTTGTAATTTAAAAACTGGTAATTAATATTGTATAAAATTTCTTAGTCGGAAAAGCACATAGTTAAACTCGCCTGAATGGCTTTTTAGATTTTAATGATAATTATGTTCTTTTTTTCTATAATTATTCTATTCCATTCCTAATTTTTCACATTATTAACATGAAAATTGGAATGTTTATTATAAATCTCTCTCTCTCTCTCTATCTCTCTCTCTCTCTCTCTCTCTCTCTGGGTGCGTGCTACTCTATATGTATATTCTGTCCACTCTCTCTCTCTCTCTCTCTCTCTCTCTCTCTCTCTCTCTCTCTCTCTCTCTCTCTCTCTATATATATATATATATATATATAATTATAATGTGTGTGTAGTCTCTCTTTCTCTCTCTCTCTGTCTCTCTCTGGGTGTGCGCAACGCTCTTTGTATATTCTGCTCTCTCTCTCTCTCTCTCTCTCTCTCTCTCTCTCTCTCTCTCTCTCTCTCTCTCTCTCTCTCTCTCTCTCTATATATATATATATATATATATATATAATGTGTGTGTGTATTCTGTCCAGTCTCTCTCTCTCTCTCTCTCTCTCTCTCTCTCTCTCTCTCTCTCTCTCTCTCTCTCTCTCTCTCTCTCCTCTGCATTTAAGACGATTAATTTTGTATTCATAAACGGTATCCCCCTGATTCACGCACAATAAATCTATCAACTTCTTTAATCAAAACGACACAACATAAAAAAATTAATTCATTATGAATAGAAGTTTAATTTTCTTCCACACCAACATCAGTCACACAAAACTGGATTAAGTAATACAATACAAATGGTTTTTAGGTTTTTACTTTCTTCTCGTTCATTCTTTTACTTCATAACTTGAAAGGATTATTTTTATGGAAATGATGATGATAATTATTATGAAAATTTCCTCATAAAATGGAAGCCTTGAGATGAACACAACCTTTCCCATTCATTTTCAAAATCGGAAATCGTGGAAATAAATCATTTTTTTTTTCCGGAATCCTAACGCATGTTCGTGTTTCTTCATCCGTTATGCGGAGTTGCATACAAATTAGGGGAGTAAGTGAAAGCCGTGTTTTGTATGTTCATAGACACATAGACTAAGACACACTCATATTATCTGTAAATCTGTATATATAATATTTATATGTATGCATAAGTGTGTATTTGTATATATAGTGTGTGTATGGTTTTTGAGGCAGTATTGACTATATATATATATATATATATATATATATATATATATATATATATATATATATATATATATATATATACTGTATATATCTATATGTATATATATATATATCTATATGTATATATATATATATATTTATATATATATATATATATATGTGTGTGTGTGTGTGTGTGTGTGTGTGTGATATATGAATGTATACCGTTTGCCCTTGATTAAAGAGATACTGTTTCTCTGTCAGTTGTACCATCCAATTGCGAAATACACCGCTGCAAGTAATACCATGCCATGTGTAACTAGTTTGTATTTCTTGTTAACACCCAAGGAGGGAGAATTTTTAGTTTTATTGTCATTAGAAAAATCTATAGATTAAACCAACAAAACTTATCCCCACGGATATATTAAATATTTCAATGTTACGTGTCCTGATGGCTACGGGAGAACAATGCTTTGATGGTAGCCATCTGCGTCACCCTTCCAGAATTAATGGCATTGAATGGACGGATATAAAGGAAAGCACTACTTCTCATTCCCTTTCCCCATTCAAAGAGCCGACGACTGAAAAGGGGTATTTCTATCTTCATCTATGTGAGATTAGAAGGTTTTTTCTATAGAGCTCGTATTCGAAAACATTCGGAGAGTTAAAAGTTAAGGATACGTTGTATCCTCTTTGGAATTTGAAATTAGAATCTCCAAATCTTGGATAGAATTTTAGAATGAAACAGTTAACAGTTCTGGGTCTAACTGTTGTGGATTCGTTACTTAATGAGTTATTATTTCTTTTGGAAATAACATTGTCATTATACTCTCTAATGTAAAAAAGACCTTGTAATCTAAATTGATTTTAATTATATGTTGTGTTTTGTTGTTTTTTATGTATTGGAATTTCATTATATCACGTTAAAAAACACATAAGGGTATACAAATTTAT
>NC_090752.1:94334527-94337027 GCF_036898095.1 Palaemon carinicauda | reverse complement strand
TCTACTCCTGTTATGATTTGGGCTTTCATTTTTATGCGACGACGTGTGGGCTTGGATGTACAGTATTTGGTGTCTTCCATCTTGCCTGCATAACAGTCCCTAATGTTGTTTCCTCATTGGATTCTTGTAGAATCACACTGTAGCACATGTTATGAGGGGCTCGTCGCTGAATTTCCTTATAAAGCACATCAATTGGTAAAGAATGTAGAATTCTGTTCAGCTCAGAGTCCGAGTATTTCGAAAGGAATGGATTATTTTTATAACTTTTATTAAAGTTCGATGTTGAGGCTTCTTACTGAGGTGTTGAAGCTCTTGTAGCAGGAGTAGTTGGGCTTGTGGTGGGGGGTAGTTGACGGACAAACTGGAGCAGGTATAAGCGTGTCTAAGGATTCTGTAAAATCCCCAGAGAAACAAGTTGAAAGTGGCAGTAACTGGTGTTCATTTTGCTCTGAGAGATCCTTATGCATGGAGTCAAATGGGTTTTCTGTGTGCTCTGCTGTATTCTCATGCAAGGAGTCCAAAAGTGGTTCTCCATTGCCATCCTTTGGTGATCCCATTGTTAGCCATTTTTCATAAGTTTTAAGTTCTAGGGGATTCCGCCTATTTTTTTTATTAATCCCTGTTTCAGGGATAAATCCCTGTACTCTCGAATCCTTTCTTTATATTCTGTGGGGAGAGTCCTTTCTCCCAAACTGAGCATAGCATATTTACAAAACCACATTTTCTCAGTGGTTCTCGGGCTCCTGTTTTATTGACATGATCATTCAAAGCATATTGATAGTAATTCTTCAAATGGGCAAAACAGGTAACATCAAGTGGTTGAAGAACATCAGTACAGTGAGCAGAAAGTTTTAATATAGATATGTTTTCTTTCTTCACCAGTTTAACAGTTGCTATTTAGATATGACTAATATAGCCATCGAGAATTAATAGTAAAGGACGCCTGTCTTTTGTTTCGTCTACGAAATACTTGAAAATGTCCTCGAAGATTGGTGTTGTCATCCAACCATTTTCGGAAACAGCATATTGTGTTCCAGGAATGTCTTGTGTACTTTTCCAGGTACTTTGCATGTGCTTTCCTCTAAATACCACTACAGGAGGAAGAGTAGTACCATCTGCACAACACATAGCAAGAACAGTGATATTTTCCTTTCCCGATTTGCTCCACAGACATGTATTGTTTTCTTCCCCACTGAACCTATGGTCTTGCATTTTGATGGGCCATGAGGAAACCCTGTCTCATCAAGATTCCAAATACATTCTGGTCTATTACTTATACCAAGACGTTCTTGTGCTCTCTGAAGCAAGTCGTAATATCCATAAATCACAAAAGGGTCAGCAGTTACATTTTTTCGAGCTAACTGCATTGTTCCACCCTTTTTTAGACGAAGATTATGTCTACTGAGAAATGAAGCAGCCCATTCGTAACCAGGACGACCACCCACGAAAGGGGTTGGAGTCTCAATGGCGACTACATGATCGTGGACAATGCCCATAAATTCTGTCATGGTTGGTCCAAAACCCATCTCCTCCATCTCCAGAAGTGCACTCTTCTGCTTGTCCTCTAGCTCAGGTAAGAGGGCTGTCTCCCAGCCCCGAAAAGAGTGCAGAATAATATATACTACTTTCAATTTGAGAGGAATTCTTTTCAATTTGGTTCATTGAAATGTGAGTGATAGATGGGCTTGATCATACAATTTATTCTATGTATGCTTTGATTTGCTCCAGCCAAAGAAGTTGAGAAACACTTCATTTAGTTGGGGATGATAAAAGTTGAACAGTTGCTTACCCTTTTATCGGTGTGTTCTTCTCCGATAGTTAATGCTCTGTTTTGGAGCATAGAAATTGACATACAGTACTTCAATGAAGTTGACCGCACTGAAGCTCCATGCTGTATTTCTTCTAATGCTTTCCTCACAGTTTCTTCATTCCAGGGTTTGATTTTCTTTTTGTAGTCACGAGGCATTTTTCAAGAGCTCAGGTTGCACCAGCTAACTCTGTGGCAATAACCTTAATACTGAACCTCACACTAGGGAGTTTTTTTACCATCAGACCTTACAATATACCAACCTGTTAAGACAAATTCAAACTTGTTCAAGCAGTGGTAGCTTACGCACACAGGCAACACTTCAGAGGAAACAAGCTAAACTACTAGTACTTGTTTGGTTATAATAAGAACATGGGGTGAGAAAAAACACCACATGGGGTAACAAAAAATACCACATGGGGTAACAAAAAATACCACATGGGGGTAACAAAAAATACCACATGGGGTAAAAAAAAATATCATGATCAGTTTTTTCTTACCCCACTATTTGGAAATTTGGTGGGGTAAAAAAAAACAGCACTTATGACACTAATCAGTAGAGGTGGGTGATCTGGGACAATTAGACCGCCACTACAACTCTATGGGGACTACAACCCATGTTTCTCAAATCTCCGAAACTCATGTGGGGTAAGAAAAAACAGAAGTTTGTGAAAGTCAATAATAAGTTTTAGG
>NC_090752.1:94309527-94324527 GCF_036898095.1 Palaemon carinicauda | reverse complement strand
TGTAGCCTACGTATTATATCTAGGGGCTAATAATGTATCAATTCAAATAGCACCAATGGGTCACCAATCATTAATAAGTGGTCGTTGTTGAAAATTTCGAAGATAATGAGGTTTAAAGGTGTAGTTGTTGATTTCAGTGTTTCCCTTTGATTTCGATCATGAGCCACGTAGCTCAGTGTGGATGGGGTCAGCTTTTGTCTCGGGCTACTTGGCTCCGGCCCTCTTAGAGAAAACGGATTTTGAACGAAGCGAAAAATCTATTTTTGGGTGAGATAGCCATGGCGTCCTGATGGAAGGTTCCTTTTTGGTAGCTTCCTTGGGTATATAACTACTAGATATTCCCAGAGAATTCAACCACAGGTTATCACAGAATTCTAACTTCTGGAGCGAGTATCCTAAAGGTTTCCCCTTTAAGACATCGTATATCAACAGGGGACGCATGTATTAACGCGCCACATAGCTATCTACACCCTAAACAGAGTTAACACTTCGGTGTGTAGGGGCGGAGAATAGCTGGGAGCCGTTCCACAGCTAATCTCGTTCGTGGCTACTTTTGGTACTCGAGACGTAAACAAACGGGCACCATTGCTAAATGACGTCACGTCCGTCCTCATCCTGAAGCCAGTTGCTTGCCGATCACCATGATACAGCAGAGCAGGGTGGGACCTAAAAACTGGACGAAGTAGCAGGGAGGGTCCATCAGGACGCCATGGCTATCTCACCCAAAAATAGATTTTTCGCTTCGCTCAAAATCCGTTTTTTGGGCTCAAGCCATGGCGTCCTGATGGAAGAATACCAGAGAATCAATGTATCGTGGTAGATTTTCCCCTATTGGGTAAGTGCCAAAGACTTTGAACAAGGTAGCATAGTAATCTTAATAAAAGAACCGTAGGGAAGAAACCTTCCTGCCCCCCTTGGCAGTGAAGTTCCCACGGGCCATGCCGAGATCAAAGTGGTTATCGAAGGGCTATTCACCCAGCTAGAAGAACCTGAAGAACTTGGAGACAAGACTGAATGGTTGGCATTCGTATCGGAACATTCTCGAAGGCAGACAAGTGGTGGTTGGACACTGTATGTAGAGAAGAATAGTCTCGTCTCTAAGGTATGAAGAGTAAGTATTCGTATTGGAATATTACATTGCAAAGGTGAATATATAATAAGGGTTAAGACCTTAGTATCTTCATTAATCATAAGGAAGGGGATAATAAAACTATGACAGACATGTATTTCATAGTATAAGTAGGAGCGGATTGAGACGCACAAGTAATAAAATAAGAATTTTATTTCACAATTGCTGAAAAAATAAATGAATTGCAGTAATAAGTAAAGTTAATTTACAACAAATTATAATGTACATAGTAATAAAGACTTGCTCTTGAATCTGAAAGGGAATTTCAAATTTATTAGTAGGCACTCGTTCTCGAGGAACGTCAGTTTTTAATTAAAACACATCATGCTCTAGGCATGCGGCACTCGTGTGACGACTATGACATTTCACCTGGGATAAGAACAGTTATAAGAAAGCACTAAGTGTTTTCGACATCACTACGTATCGCTCGGGGGTCAACATAGGCACCCGAAGAGTTAGAGTCCCAAGTAACTCGCTGTTCTATGCAGAGTTAGGTGCAGGTTTCATAACACTACCTGCGGCTACCACAAAATGTTTGACTTCGTGCACTTGTTTCGCATAATGTTTGAAGAAAACACGCGAGGACTTCCAGCCTGTGAAACTTTTAAGGCTTTCGAAGTCCATACTCTGAAAGAAATTCAGAGACGATGCAACTTTTCTAGGATCGTGACCGGCGGGTGTACTGTCAGGATCCGCTCTGCGAATGAAGTAGGTGATTTTCGCTCTTAGTTGTTTCAGTGACAGGTCGCTGCCCGATGTTTCTCCTTTGAAGAGTTGGCCTCCACCAAAGTTCGAAGTTCTGCGAAGATAGACCTTGAGGCTCTCTACTGGGCATAGAGAGGCATCTTCCTTCAGGGGGCATATTCTCCAGGGGCCCCATCTTTTGGTGGGTAATTCGTTTTTGGCGAGAAACGTCAGATCCAGGGAGAGGGTAAGGTCTCCTGAATCAGTAAACAGGATATGACCCTCTTCTCTTGATAATGCCACTATTTCGCTGACTCGGGCTCCTGAAGCAAGAGCAAAGAGAAATATAACTTTCTGAGTCAGATCCTTGAGAAGGCATGAATCATTATCCAAGTTGGAGGCGAAATGGAGCACCTTGTCCAATGACCAGGAGATCGGTTTCGGTGGGGGTGCTGGGCGTAGACGAGCGCATGCTTTCGGCAGTTTATTGAAGATGTCGCTGGACAGATCAATTTGGAAGGCATACAACAGTGGTCTAGTCAAGGCCGATTTGCAAGTAGAAATCGTATTGGCTGCTAATCCCTGTCCATGAAGGTGAATAAAGAAGGACATGCAAAAATCAATGGTGATTTCCGTAGGATTTTTTGCCTTGACGAATGAGACCCATTTTCTCCAAGATGATTCGTATTGCCGTCTTGTGGATTCGGTCTTGTATTCCTCGAGGAAGTCTAGACTTTTCTTCGAGATCCCAAACCTCTTCTTCGCGGCTAGGGAGAGAAAATCATGAGATGAAGGTCCTTGATTTTCGATGATGAAACGAAGACAGTCGACTTCTGTACTTGTTGGGAGAGAACTGGGCCCGGGAGAGGGATCAGCGTGGGCTGCAGCTCCAGGACCAGGGGGTACCAGTTGCTCCGGGGCCACTTGGGAGCCACTAGGGCCGCTGTCCCTTTGAAGGTTCTCAGCTTGGAGAGGACTTTCAGCAGAAGGTTGGTGGGAGGGAACAGGTAGATCTTGGACCATCTGTTCCAATCCAGGGACATGGCGTCCACTGCTTCTGCCTTGGGGTCCTCGTACGGGGCCACATAACGAGGAAGTTGATTGTTGTTGCTCGTTGCGAAAAGTTCGATCTGAAGTTCCGGGACTTGGTGGGAGATGAAGGAGAATGATCTTGCGTCTAGAGACCATTCCGACTCTATCGGGCTTGTCCGGGATAGAGCGTCCGCCGTCACGTTGCGGAATCCTTGTAGGTGAACTGCAGATAGGTGCCACTTCTTCCTCTCTGCCAGACGGAAGATTGTTAGAAGCTCCTGATTTATCTGGGGCGATCTCGAGCCTTGGCGATTGAGAGATCGAACTACCACCGAGTTGTCTAGGGTTAGACGAATATGGATCGAGGGAGGCGGGGAGAGTTTCTTCAGTGTTAGAAGGACCGCCATGGCCTCCAAGATGTTGATGTGAAACGTCTTGAATAGTGGAGACCACGTGCCTTGAGCCTGTTTCTGGTGGGAGTGACCTCCCCAACTCTCCAGCGAAGCGTCCGTGTGGATGTTGAGTGATGGAGGTGGGTGTTGAAGAGGAATGGACCTTTTCAGGGCCTTTGCTTCCGACCACGGCTTGAGGAGAAGTCGAAGTCTGTTTGGGAGCCGTCTCTTGAGGTCTCTTCGAGCGATGGATGCAGAACGTCTCCAGACTCCCGCGGCATCCTTTAGCTGTGCACGAAGCACCGGGTTTGTCACTGAGGCGAACTGTAGAGAGCCTAGAACTCGTTCCTGCTGGCGTCTTGAGATCCGCTTGGATTTCAGTAGTCGCTTGACAGACCCTGCTATTTCCTTCCTTTTCTTCTGGGGGATGGAAAGGCGGTGTGACTGAAGGTTCCACCGGATTCATAACCATTGGAACTTCTGAGCTGGAGAGAGGCGAGATTTCTTCACGTTTATCTTGAATCCCAGGTGTTCTAGGTACTGGGTGACTTTGCTGCAGGATTTTAAACAATTCTCGGGCGATGGAGCCCAGACTAGCCAATCGTCGAGGTAGGCCATCACCTGGACGTCTCGGAGGCGGAGCTGTTGTACTATGGCGTCCGCCAGTTTTGTGAAGATCCGAGGGGCCACATTGAGGCCGAAGGGCATGGCCCTGAAGGCGTAGCTTTTCCTTTGGAGTCGAAATCCTAGGTAGGAGGAAGCGTGATGGTTCATTGGAACGTGCCAGTAGGCATCCGCCAGGTCTATGGAGACCGTGTAAGAACCTCGAGGCAGAAGGGTCCTTATCTGTTGAAGAGTCAGCATCTTGAACTTGTCGTTCGCTATGAACTTGTTGAGGGGGGATAAGTCCAGAATGACTCTGAGTTTGTCGGAGTCTTTCTTGGGGACGCAAAACAGTCTCCCTTGGAACCTGGTGGACTTTACCCTCCTTATCACCTTCTTGTTTAAGAGATCTAGGACATATTCTTCCAGAAGGGGGGTTGATCGTTGGAAGAATTGCTGGAAGGTTGGGAGTGGTTGAGTCCAACTCCAGCCTAGACCTTTCTTGACGATGCTGTGTGCCCAGGGATCGAAGGTCCAACGATCCTGGAATTAGCGGAGTCTTCCTCCCACCGGAAGCACTTCATTGCTTCTGGTGTCCCGAGGGCTTACTACCTCGGGCGCTAGCTCCCCTTCCTCCTCTACCTCTGGAGGGGCGGCGAGATGCGTCTCTGCTCGCACCCCTGTTTGAGCCTCTACCTTTGGGACGAAAGGTAGTTGTCCGTTGCTCTAAGGCAGGGGTGAAAACCGGTGACTGGGACAAAACCGGTTGGGTGACCAACTGAAAGGTCTGTTGTGGCTGAGCAGCCACTTGGGGAGTAGCGGGTCCCGGAAACTGTCGTCGCTGTTGACGTTGCTGGGGGTTTTGCTTGGAGGATTTCCTCTTAGGTTGAGGGCCATCGTCCTGAGAGGATTTCCTCTTTTTTGACATGCCCCACTTATTGAGAAGGTTCCTATTCTCAGTGGCAGCCTTGTCAGTGATCTCTTTCACGAGATCGGAGGGAAAGAGGTGTTTACCCCAGATGTTGGAGGAAATCAGCCTCCGGGGTTCGTGTTTCACAGTGGCACCTGAGAACACGAATTCTCGACAGGCTCTCCGAGCCTTCATGAAGTGGTACAAGTCCTTCACCAGAGTTGCCATGTGGGATTTGGCGAGTACCATGAAGTGGTCTGGGACTCTGGTGTCACCAGCCATGACATCAAGTTGTACCTGGTGGGACATGGATGCTGCAAGTCTTTCCTTCGTATCTTGTTCCCGACGAAGGAGGTGGTCGTTGAGTTTCGGGAGGTCTTCGTTAAACTGACGTCCGGCTACGTCAGGATCTAGCTTTCCCACCACGAATGTATGCTGGATATCCTTCCAGTGTCGAGCGTCGGGGGGAGTTACTATGGAGAAGGGTCTGCACTCCTCCAGTGCAGGGCAGGGTTTTCCTTCTTCCACAGCCTTGTGGCACGCAGCGAAGGCCTTTTCCATGAAGGGAAGGACTGCATCGTCGGGTGCGACGTAAGTAGGGTGCTTCTTGCTCAGGGCCGGAAGCTTAGAGCAGGTAAAACCCCTACTTTTAAATGCGGTGGCTAGCATAGCCTGGGCCTTCGAGAGATCGAACACTATCGCCTCCTTGGGTTCGGTCTCTTCTTTAGAGGCAGGTTCAGAAGGAAGCCGGACGTAACAGTCCGGGTAGGCCTCAAAGTTCGGGAAGAACTCCACATCTTCCAGGGGGACCGTGCCGATCTTATCGCTGATAAAGATCCTGCCGGTCGCGATAACCATATGCTCGGCATACCTCCAAGGGTTGGCATGTGAGCATGCAGGGAGATCCTTAACCGAGATCTTCTTCGGTTCTTTGGACCCTCCCATGGACCTGATGAACTCGTGAGTTTCTTTAAGTCTGTCGTCCATAATGGCTTTAATCATCCGGAACATCTCTTAGGCGGATGGGATGGGTTCCGGGGTAGCGGAGGTAGACGGGAGAGACACTTCCGTCGGTGTAGGAGTAGGGGCGGTGATGGAAGGCGGAGCGACCTCCTGCTCCGACTCGGTGTATTCCACCTGGTCCTCTTCATCTTCCACGCCTTGGGCCATAAGGGTCTTCTCCGTGCCCTCCCAAATATCCGACATGTGTTCGTCGTTCTCGGAATCCAGGCGGCACTCATGCATGGACTGGGCCATGACTACGTCTGGTTCCACCGTGATCTGGACGGTGGGGATCAGGTCTTTGGGTACCACAGAATCAGGGGAGGCCTTTGGGAACAGAAGGGCCCTCATTTCTTCAGTGGCCAGGTATGGTCCAGTGGCGTTCTTTTGGAAGCCACGCACCCACTTGCGTAGCTTATCCCGAGAAACGTCCCTGACCTCCGCTGAGGGAGGGTTATGAAAGGCATCGACTAGGTGATCCTGGTAGACCATACAGTTCTGCGGGTCCCAGAACTTCAGATCCCCTTTCTTGTTGGCACAAGGGGCGTGGGTCCTACACGCCGTATGCCCGTAGAAGTGCGGGCGTTTCACGGCACAGAAGTCGTGATCACACTTCATCTGCTCCTCCTGTAAAAGAAAGAGAATATGAGTATGGGGGGGGTCATAAGAATGACTCTTAAACTAAAGTTAAATATTAATCATTAATTTTAACTTGACAATAGGTGTGATGCACAGAGGAAGGGCTGAGATAGGATAGGTACATACTCCGTGTATCTCGCCCGGCTGGTTACCGTAACCTCCATCCATGGACAATCCGAAGTGACCGAAGGCACAGGATAGAATTCAATATAGAATGCCCTTAGGGCAGAGAGAATTCTATTGGGAATTGTCAAGGATATAAGGTTGGGACTGAGGCCACTCAGTTCCAGAATAGGGGACTAAAAGATCCCATAGGGTAACGGTTTCCGGCAACCAGCCGTGCTAAGATACACACAGCATGCTGGAAATCTGTGATATGCAAGAAGACAGCATGATTACTAATAGAACGGTAATAAAATACCGATCCATTAACGTAAACAAGTCATCTGGTTGCAGTGTAGGGCTATCAATATCAGATGATAGCTAGTAGAAGGGGGTGCAAGTCGCCTTGACGCCTCCGGAAGGCTCCGGCAGACCGCCGGCACGCCGGAGGCCGCTCCAGCAGAGTTTCTGGCATTAGGGAAGACCATATAGAAGTCAAGAGTAATACCAGGGTGGCGGCCGACGGCACAGCGGCGGCACGCCGGTGGGGGGAGCGGCGGCTCCGGCAGCCGGAGGTTGCCGGCTTGGTGACAGGAACAAGGATGGTTATAGCAGAACCGGACTGCCGGCGGCGGATGCCGGCACTCCGGGGGCCGGCCGGTGGACGGACGACCAAGCTATGAGGAAGGAGGGAAGGCCATCGGCTGGAAGCCGGCGGCAGGCGGCAGTCCCCCGGCACACGGAGGACTGGCGGCCCAGAGGGTAAGGGATAAGTCACCAAGGTAGGAGGTGGGTATCACCGACAGTGGAGGCGGCAAGGGACCGGCACCAGGATAGTGAAAGAGACAGAAGGAGGGATGTAGGGGTCCGGCCACGGACCCCCAGACATCCCACCTGAGTGGGTGTACCCATGATAGAGGCTGACCCTATCACGCAGAGGACCGGGAGCTTAGGTAGTCCAAGGGAGGGCTAGGGGACACCCAAGAGCGGGGGGGGGGGGGGGGAACCCCTGCAGACAGAACGCATCCAGTGTCTAACCCCATAGGACACTATGAAGGGTATATGTACCAGAGCGGACTGCACACAGGAGCTCAAGGTAGCCCTATCACTCCACCCTAAGGAGGAGTTGTAGGACAGGGGACAGATGGGTATAGACTAACCTAAGTATAGGCTAGGCCATACAAGAGATAGGTGGGGAGGGGAGAAGAGAAGGGTCTTCCGTGGAGGAGGTTCTGTACCAGAGCGGCCACTGAGGAAGGGAGGACACTCCCTAGCCTAAGGTAAGGCAGCTTGTCTGAAAACGGTGCATGGGTATCATTTCAGCAAGGAACAGAACTAACCCCTCCAAAACCTAACCTAGAGCAGGGATGTTACATCCTGAACTAGGAAGGATGGAAGACGTATCGCTATTGCAGGAAAGGTCGGAGACCTAGCCCCAGCAATAGAGGAAGGACTAGCCGTTTCTCATTCTCGGACGCAACCCTAAGGGGGGATCATTCCCTTAGGGAGGACAGAGAGGCGATATAATACTCTGATATGAGCTTGATCCCCTTACGTGGTAGGGGGAGCAAGACTACACAGAGGGGATGCCCTAAGGCAGGGGATGAAGGAAGCATATAGGGGTCCTACTTGTAGGTTAGGTTAGAAAGACACACTATCTAATCTGTCCCTTATATGGTCCCTGAAGGCGAAAACACTTGCATCACAGTCAATAGTATTGTAAAATAATGCCACTATCTTCATAAGTAAGCCTAGGATCACTGAAAAATATCATGCATGAACACTGATATAGGCGCTCTGGCCTGGGGGCTATAGTAGCCAACTGGTATGGGGTCAGTCGATGACCGATAATAAAGCGTCAAAACACGATATAAAAGTTCTTAGCTATGAAGACTAAATAACTAATAGTATCGATTAGTTAATGAGGCCGGAAAACGCTGTTGAGGCTAACTAAATAAGGCATGCAGAACAACAGCGACGCCATAAAATGGCCGGTCCGGTCGAGGCACAGCTCTGCCACAAAACATCAAATATCTCGAAAAGTAAAATTTACTTTACGGTCAGAGCTTAATTAAACAATACTGGAACCTTGTACTCAACTTTCCAGAAGAAGGCGAGGCCGAAGGTAGCGACATGACGAAGATGCAGGATGATAAAAAGAGCGTAGGGAAAATCCGTCTAAGATAGGCAAGCTACTAGCAGAAGGATGAGGACGGACGTGACGTCATTTAGCAATGGCGCCCGTTTGTTTACGTCTCGAGTACCAAAAGTAGCCACGAACGAGATTAGCTGTGGAACGGCTCCCAGCTATTCTCCGCCCCTACACACCGAAGTGTTAACTCTGTTTAGGGTGTAGATAGCGATGTGGCCCGTTAATACATGCGTCCCCTGTTGATATACGATGTCTTAAAGGGGAAACCTTTAGGATACTCGCTCCAGAAGTTAGAATTCTGTGATAACCTGTGGTTAAATTCTCTGGGAATATCTAGTAGTGATATACCCAAGGAAGCTACCAAAAAGGAACCTTCCATCAGGACGCCATGGCTTGAGCCCAAAAAATAGTATTATTTGCTATATCAATTATATTAGTCTAAGGTTGGAGATTTAAAATGCATCATCAGTTAACATAGTCTATACTGTTTCAGAAGTGATTGGTTAAAATAAAATAAGCGAAGTGACATGTAATGAAAGTTCATTGGTGCATTATTGTAGTGATGATATGGTATATAGTATGTATGGTATAAAAGATTAAACTATCAGCACATTGTTTACTAAAATTATCTGGTTCGGTGTTAATAACCTTAGTTGTCAGGATGACAAAAAACTCCTAATCAATCAATCAAATTATCTGGGCAAGTCGCTCACTTCCAAGCGAACCCCCTTCCCTGGTGACGATTGCTCAATGCTCAGAGGTCGGAGTGTAGCTGACTTCACCCCACCCAAGGCAAAAGGAAATACTTCCTTAGCATTGAGTATTCGTCTTGTTACGATTTTATTTGTCATTTCATGTCCTGATGTCCAACACCTTAAAAGCTTTCCCCCGGTAAGCTCTTCAAAAAATCCATTACTCTCGATATTTGTTCAATCAGTCTTTCGCATATTTACTTCGTTATTTATAGTTTTGATATAATTTAAAACACCTGGAAAGCAAACTGTATTGAAATATAGTCATCTTAGTATTTTGTTTTTCATTGACTGAAAAGCTTCCACCAGAAAGATCTCATCACAACTGTGAGACCTTGAAACCTCAAACATGTGGGGATTGGGCTAGAAGGATATAAGCAGGTGGGTGTTAAAGATGATGGGGGAGAGGTGGCAATTGGGTGATCTTAATGTATGGCTTGAGGAGGTTTGCTTATTAACATTTATGAAGTGATGATGATGATGGTAATACCCCTATTGATAACATTTAATATCAGTGATTCCAACTCACAATGAAAACGGAATATATCGTTCTAATATTGTTTTTAGGTGGTCATTGAACATCTTTGGAACATCGGATCTTCACCCGAAAGAAATACAATTCCAACACCAGCTTGCAATATATATATATATATATATATATATATATATATATATATATATATATATATATATATATATATATGCCAAGTTACAACCCTATTTGTGTCCGATCTATCGGAGTCCACACATGGATGGCTATATATGAAAGGTCTATGGCTCACTGACAGGGGTTAAGTAGCAGGAGCCTGCATGGTGAGGAGCAGGTATGCTGCCTGTTTAGTTCGCCACTCACCTGGCTGAAACGGGGTCATTTCATTCATAAGATATACCTGAAGTATATGCTGTATTTAATTGTAGCACCTCTTTGGCCCACATTGTGAGGTTCCTTGCCTCTAGCATCTGGGGCTTTTTGACCTTTTATTTTGAGATGCATTACTTCTAGCACTTGAAGCACCTCAAAATAGAGGTAAAAAAACACTAATGCTATCGATAAGGCACCTCAAAATAGAGGTAAAAAAAGACTAATGCTAGAGTTAAGGCACCTTGAAATTTTATTCTAAAAAAAAAGCCACTGAAGGTGCCTTATCTCTAGCATTAGTCTTTTTTACCTTTATTTTGAGGTGCCTTATTCCTAGCATTAGGGTTTTTATTTACTTCTATTTTGAGGTGCCTCAAATGCTAGAAGTAAGGCATCTCAAAATATGTATGTGAGTTTAAATGTATTTGTATATAATATAGTTATATATTCCTTTATATAACATATGATAGTATAATTAATTTGATACAAGAATTTTTAGTTAAAGAAAATAGTTAAATAAATGGAAGCGAATGTAGAATGACACGAGAAAATCTGAAATGTAATGAAAGTGTATTTTTATGGTTAAAAAAATCATAAAATGTCAGTGAATTGTTGAAAGTAGAACAGGTAAATGGCTTCGAAATATTGGAAATTTCATACGATTCTTTATTCGTTTCATTCATATATATTTGACAGGCTTGAAGACGTATGCTGTATAAGATCACAATACCCAAAGCATAAATATAAACATACATGCACACACACATATGTGTGTGTGTGTATATATATATATATATATATATATATATATATATATATATATATATATATATATATATATATATATATATATATATATATATATATATATATATATATATATATATATATTTACATGTACATACAGCATATTCTTACATTCTTACTTTATGTAATTAATGTCTTGGTGACGTTAAAAAATCGAAGTAAGTTTCACTCCGGACAAACTGTTCTCCAAATAGTTTTCAAAATAAGAGGAAAAATCCAATTACGATTCTCCATTTATCATTTGGTGTCGACTCGTATTTCGAATCACTTCGCAAACCTTCTTCAGATATACATTATGTGTGAGTGATGGCCTTACACTTTAAAATAAAGGCTATGATAAGGAAAATATAGATACAAAAGTTTTTTGGAAACTTTGAATACAATTAGTTTCAAATAGGATGCCACAACCCTAATCAAGGTATTGCACAATTGGTAGATAGTGGACTGTGGTAGGTTGTAGCCTTTGTAGAGAATGCCATAGAGCTAAGAAGGACAGCATCTTCCTGTGTCACCAGCCAGGAAATAGGTACGTCTAAGGCGCACCAATATTAGGCTTTTAGTGGCCAAAGGAATGGGTTGAGTACTTTAAAGGTATAAAGGCCACTCATGAATGGCATAGCCAAGGGACAGTGACATTGCTCTATCAAGCAGGACAATGCCCTAGAGACCGACCATATTACATATGATCAGCGCCCAAGTCCCCACTCCACCCAAGCAAGGACCAAGGAGAGCCAGGCATTGGCTGCTGATGACTCAGACCTATAGGATGGTCAGGATGCAGCGATCAAAGGAATTAACAAGTCTGAGCGGGACTCGATCCCCAGTTTTGGCAATCACCAGGCATGGACGCTACCTCCAAGCCACCACAACCCTAATTGAAGGATTCTGGGGGGTTACAAATTGACTGAATAATCACAGCGTATCCTTAAAATTTCAACAATGTTTAATGTCTTTTTTACCTTATGTAAACATATAAAGATAAAAGCTGTTGCAAAAGGTCGGGAAATTTCATCAAACCCTGTAAGTCAGTTTCAGCTTTTAATTCAGAGGGCCTAAGGCTGGGTTTAACCTTTAATTCAGAGGGTCTAAGGCTGGGTTTAACCTTTAATTCAGAGGGCCTAAGGCTGGGTTTAACCTTTAATTCAGAGGGCCTAAGGCTGGGTTTAACCTTTAATTCAGAGAGCCTAAGGCTGGGTGTAACCTTTAATTCAGAGGGCTAAGGCTGGGTTTACCCTCCCCATTCACCGTTATAAATTTTTTCCTTTTAATCCCGTATATTTGATTTCTCTTAGTTACAGCGCCTTTATTTTTCTCGAGACGCGACGCACAAACTAACCGACGTCCGAGAGTTCAGAAGCATTGAGAAAACAAAAGAGGATAAGGGCTAATTGCTGTTTGAAGACGGTAGACCAGGGGGTGGCCAATCTATGGCGCATTGCTCGGTTATAAGTTGTGCACTATACCCCAGGGATATTAAAAGAAAAAAAAACATGCCTGTTCTTAAAAAGTACTAATACAAATACTGATATATATATATATATATATATATATATATATATATATATATATATATATATATATATATCAAATGATTATATGTATAACCGCCAAATATATCCAAATCACAATACTTAAGGGTTAAAAATGGGGTTAAAGTTTGTATGCCGCATCTGAATTTGAAGTGAAAGAAATTGATGCATGGGAGACAAAAAGATTGGCCACCCTTGCGGGTAGACTAACTCTATTGTGATTTATTTACGAGGAGAACATTGGAGATTGGTGATGATATAGATATAGTAGAGAGAGAGAGAGAGAGAGAGAGAGAGAGAGAGAGAGAGAGAGAGAGAGAGAGATTTAGATAATGTTATATTGCAATTAAGCGATGAATATGGGGAGCTGGAACAGAAAACGAATACCATAAAGACAGACAGACAGACAAAAGCATTATTATTTGTAGACCAACGGTTATTGATAAACTAATTTACTCTATTTTGCCGGAATTTAAATAAAAACGATTCATTAACTATCAAAAGCCTTTTGACTTTTTTTCTTTGATGGCTGTACCTGTAAAACTATAATTGGTGGCCATGTACTGAATACCCCGACTTGTATTGGTTAAAGCTTTTCCTCACAGATGTGAGAAAATATGGGATTTTTTTTTTCAAGAAACACATTTAATGAAAATGTAAATTTCTATATAGCAGATTTTTATATGTTTATTGCTTATATTTATTATTTTATATGATTTTATCCCAAATTTATTCTGGCCAGGTAGGTAACAGCCGATTAAGGTATGAAGATAATTAGGTAGAATTAACCGTTTACTTATGTGGGGTTAGAATCAGCTCCGGTAATAGTTTTTTAAACTAAATCCAGAAATAAAACTGAGTATTGTTCTTTTATCTATAATAAGACTGCCATTCACATACACACACACACACATTATATATATATATATATATATATATATATATATATATATATATATATATATATATATATATTATATATATATATTATAATATAATAAAGGGGAAGTTTCTGGATATATATATATATATATATATATATATATATATATATATATACTGTATATATTTCTTTCCTGTCATGCTGATGAGCAACCACTTTTAAAACAAGTCTCTCACAAATTGCCCAGACTAGCGTGTTGTAGTTAGGAAAGGGGGATGAGATGGGAAGGGTTGAATCTCTGTGTGTGCATATCTACCTAAATATTTAGGCATCCTTTTTGATGGGTTGCGTACATTATTAAATATTATCATTATCAGCCGCCATGATTAGTCTACTGTAGGCCTAGGCGTAAGACTTGTCTTTCCACTCGCCTTTGTGTATGGTCTTCCTATGGCATTCTATACCGGCAAGTTTTCCTAGTTTGTCAATCCATTATCTTGTCTTCCTTCCCCAGCTTCTTTTGCAATCTTTAGGGATCCACTCTGTTATACTTAATGTCCATCTATTATCTGACATTCTCATGATCTGTTCATGTTCATTTCTTTTTCTTACAAGTTAGAATATCCTCTACTTTAGTTTGCTCACATAAGCGTGCTGCTCTTTTCTGGCTCATAAGTGTTATTCTCATCATTCTTCTTCCCATAGCTCTCTGACTTGTAACTAACTTATGTTCTAAGGCCTTAGTAAGACTTGCAAGTTTCTGATGTATATAGCCTAGTAAGTTAATACTGGTAGGACCATCTGATTAATTACTTGTCTTTCTAGAGAAAGTGGCATTTTAGTTTTCATAATCTCATTTTGTTTACCAAAAGCTATACACCTCATGCATATCCTTCTTTGAATTTTTGTGTCACGTCCTGCGGTAACACTTACCGTCTGTCTTAAGTATGTACATTCAATATCAAACTCTAGATGTTCGTCCATAACCATGGTTTAGTGTCTGCATTTTCAGTGAATATTATCTTAATCTTACTCCCATTCATTTTCAATCATACATTTCAGCTTTCTCTATTCAAATCTCCTTTCATCTTAGGAATTCCTCTGATGATTCATTAACCATAACTATGTCATCTGCAAATCTTAAGTTGTTGATATGTTCCCCATTAATGTTAATTCCTACATTTTCTCAATCTAATTTTTTAAAACCATTTCTAGGCATACTGTGAATAATTTAGGAGAGATGGGGTCTCCATGTCTAACTCCTTTCTTGATCGGAATTTTCTCACTACCTTTAAGTAGTTTTAGGATTGCTGTACTTCCCATAAGTTATCTTCAATTGTTGTAACATAGGATTGATCTATTCCTTGTCCTTGAAGGGCTTTCCTTACTGCTGAAAGTTTGACAGAATCAGAAGCTTTCCCATAGTCTATACTTACCATACATAGTGGTTTGTCATACTGTGTTGATTTTCCTTTAGCTGGTTAATTACATAGAAAGACCATAAGCAGACACTAGTGGAAGGACA
>NC_090752.1:94302027-94304527 GCF_036898095.1 Palaemon carinicauda | reverse complement strand
GATTGCGGAACACAGAAAACAACACGTGAAAAAGGAACATAAAAAACACTGTTAAAACTGAGCGAAAAGAGGACAACCACATGATGCGCACGAGATGAGAGGACTGATCAAAGTGACGCTCGATTGACGTCCCTCCGATGTGCTGCCGTCTAGCGGCGTCAACAACAAACGATGCTGGACGCTTTCGAGAAAATTCCACGCATACGCGTAATGTTTACTACGTATGTTGGAGCAACACTTAGGGTGTCGAGACAGAAATTTGGTCAAATTTTACTTCGGATGTTGGAAAATTCGTATGTTAGGACATTCGTATGTAGAGGTTCCACTGTATTACTTTCCAGTCATGCTCAGAATCTTTGCAAGACATATACTTACTCGATCTCTCCCTGTTCTTCAGGTAGGGGGAGAAGGACTAGTCATACCCTGGTGAGAGGGTGCCTGTGTCTGCATATCTACCGAAATATTTGGACGTCATTTTTGACGGGTTGTGTACGCTAGTTCATCAAGAATAAAACGTGGAAAGAAATATAGGTTTAGGTAGGAGATTTTACGTGAAACCTTAATACTGACTGCAGAGCGTCATGCAATGCAGCTTTTGATTGAAAATGCAGTTTTTCCTCCCATTCGGACATGAATTCTGGATGACCTCCCCTGCCCCAGCGCCAGACTTTTTGACCAAAATGTTTGAAACTTGATAAGAAATGCTTTTAATTCATTAACAACCCCAGGCCAGTCCTGGATACCTACTGAAAAGTAAAGATCAATCAGTAGATCAAAGACAATAAAGAAAATCAATAACATCAAAATGTATTTCTACATTCCTGTAATGTCAATGAATATTTTGATGAGTATAGAGAAAAGTTTGTGGAATAAGAGGATATATATATTTTATATAATGATCTTTGTGTCTTTGTTCATGAATATATAAGTACGTGTTTAATCATATAAATATATATATATATATAATATATATATAATATATATATATATATATATATATATATATATATATATATATATATATATATATATATAATTTTGATCAGATGGTCCTTACCAGTATTACCTGATTGCATCAGGAACTTAGATCCTTACCAAGGCCTTAAAAGAGGGGTGTGCAACTTTTTCAAAACAAGGGCCCCTAGTCAAGAATCTCATGTTATGGGGGACCGCATAGTAGTAACAAAAGAATTCACACGACATGTGAATGTAATATATAATACAACATGAAAGTAAAATAAAAAAATATATATATCTCAAGAACTAAGATTCTTAACATTCGGATCCTAAACAAAATACTGTTGTTTTCTCACCCAGCTACTCATCTTAATTATATATGGATATTTTTCAGGGTGGGGATTATTATTAAATATGGCTGTAATATGCATGTAAAGATAATGTGTACTTGATGGAAATATCCTAATCTTTATGCAACCAAATGATGGCATTTGTTGGACCAACTGGTCAATATTAGGCTGAATGGCTAATGTGGCAACACTGAAGGGGCTTTCTAAGTGCCCATCAGTTTGTGAGGACCGAAATTTATGTTTTTAACCAGGTTCATTTTTTAAAAAGAGCTGTTCACATACATACACTGTACCAAACACTGCCATCATCTTCCTTGCACGACCAGGTAGTTTGGGATATTATGTTTGATAAATGTTGTTTATAGAACTGATATATGGAACTACTGCCATACTTATTTCTTAGTTCATTGTTAATTTATTTCCATTGGCATATTTCTGGAATAATTTTCACATCCAAATGGAATGGAGAAGCAAACAGTTCAATAGCTTGCATGAGTTTGTTAAGGTCATTGTAGAGCTGCCAACCTGTCACAATATTTCAGACACTGCTCATCGCTTATCGCATTACTTGGTCTGAAACCCTTTGATCAGGGAGAACAGGTCATTAATGTGTTGATCTTTCCCTTGAAGCATAACATTCCGGGTTCTGAGATTGTCTGTTATATCTACCGAAGATGCTAAGTCACACTTCCATTCATTAAAATTCATTTCACGGATAGTTACCTTTCATGTCTAAGAAGAGCATAATTTACATTCACAATTGTCTATGGTCAAGTCAGCATTCCTGCCTTACATAGCCACCTAACTTCACAAAAAAAAAACTTCATATTACAGTTTTATTCTTCAGTATATGCCAATAACTCTTTAAACTGGCGAAGATTCTGACCTTTTGACCCTAATGAAGTTGACTTTTTTCATAAGGAACATTGGTTACATGTGGAAAATTTATTTTCTTTGCACAGGAAGCTTTTTGATTTATGATACAGTGCAGGGCAATAAGTGAAAGACGAGTTAATATATTTTTGAGTCTCCATTCGACCCTTCAACAATCCTAACAGACAATTCTTTTTAACACCTGTCATAGCAGGAGCCCCATCTGTTGTGATGCAAACTAAATTCTTGTAATCCAGCCCAAACCAAGATAACACAAGTGTTCTCCTGATTGGTAAAGACTAGTCTCTCTCTCTCTCTCT
>NC_090752.1:94251562-94289062 GCF_036898095.1 Palaemon carinicauda | reverse complement strand
TGAACAAAAGATGCATTTTCCTTAATCACTATTATTACCAATATATATATACTGTATATATATATATATATATATATATATATTACGTATGTATATATTCTTTAATATCTCCTTGCTTAATATCAAGACATTTCCCATGCACTTGCAAGTAACATTTGTTCCAGAAAAAATCTAAATGTACTAAAGTCAAATTTGCAATCTAAAGTTTATGTAATCAAATCTCATCAAAAACGAAACTTACAGGATTTAAGGTCACTCATGAATGGCTGAGGCAAGGGACAGTAACATTGCCCTAGCCCAACAGGACAATGCCCAAGAGACTGACAATATATACATAAGATCAACGCCCAAGCCCCCGATCCACCCAAGATAAAACTACGGAGGGTGATTCATCAGGTAGATCTCTCTCTCTCTCTCTCTCGCTCTCTCTCTCTCTCTCTCTCTCTCTCTCTCTCTCTCTCTCTCTCTCTCTCTCTCTCTCTCTCTCTCTCCTTCATATCTCGTTCAACGGTGGAATCTGTCTCATCCTCCAGTTTCAATATAGTTATTCTCCTCTTTCTCTCTCTCTCTCTCTCTCTCTCTCTCTCTCTCTCTCTCTCTCTCTCTCTCTCTCTCTCTCTCTCTCTCTAACTTTCATATTTCGTTCAACGGTAGAATCTGTCTCATCCTCCAGTTTCAATATAGTTATTCTCATTCTCTCTCTCTCTCTCTCTCTCTCTCTCTCCTCTCTCTCTCTCTCTCTCTCTCTCTCTCTCTCTCTCACAGAGATGGCGAGGTTGCAAACACTGCAAGAAACTATCGAGCTTGAGCGAGACTCGACCCCCCAGTCCGGCAAATTGCCAGGCAGGAACGTTTCCAATAGGCCATCACAACACATTTCCTATGTAGTGCTTATTTCGAAATACGAAACCACTTAGAAGGAAGACCCAGAAGTTACAAACTCTCATCATTACCAATGTAAAGATTTTCTATTGTTTCATGGTGTGTACTGTGTAGGCGTGTGTAGGTTTTCGCAGGCATGTAAAACCTGCTGTTGACAAAAAAAAAAAAAAAAAAAAACCCTTGCCTTACATACCCTTCTGAGTTCAATTACTCTTGTCTGGTTTAAATGGGGGTCCTTTCTTAGATAAAGAAAAAAAAAAAAAAAAACATTCTTCGATGACAACAAAAATATTCCTTCAAGTTATTTCCCTAATACAATTATTTGGTATATGGTTAAACCCGAGAGTGTTTCTTTATCGACAGTCAACCAAATCTAATTAAAAGATAGGATTCTTTATACTGGGATATATACAGTATTATTTTGTGCAAGGTTTTCATTATAGTTCCTAGAATACGCTTTGCAGGGACGATTATTCCTGCTGAGAAATCTGGAGATGTAAAAGGGGGCAAACGAAAAGGAGTGTTTTTAGATGGAAAGAAAAAGATTTCAGCAGCAGGAAAACTAAAGCAAAGAAAAGGATTTCAGCAGCAGGAAAACTAAAGCAAAGAAAAGGATTTCAGCAGCAGGAAAACTAAAGCAAAGAAAAGGATTTCAGCAGCAGGAAAACTAAAGCAAAGAAAAGCATTTCAGCAGCAGGAAAACTAAAGCAAAGAAAAGCATTTCAGCAGAAAGAAAACTAAAGCAAAGAAAAGGATTTCAGCAGCAGGAAAACTAAAGCAAAGAAAAGGATTTCAGCAGCAGGAAAACTAAAACAAAGAAAAGGATTTCAGCAGCAGGAAAACTAAAGCAAAGAAAAGCATTTCAGCAGAAAGAAAACTAAAGCAAAGAAAAAGATTTCAGCAGCAGGAAAACTAAAGCAAAGAAAAGGATTTCAGCAGAAAGAAAACTAAAGCAAAGAAAAGGATTTCAGCAGAAAGAAAACTAAAGCAAAGAAAAGGATTTCAGCAGCAGGAAAACTAAAGCAAAGAAAAGGATTTCAGCAGAAAGAAAACTAAAGCAAAGAAAAGGATTTCAGCAGCAGGAAAACTAAAGCAAAGAAAAGGATTTCAGCAGAAAGAAAACTAAAGCAAAGAAAAGGATTTCAGCAGCAGAAAAACTAAAGCAAAGAAAAGGATTTCAGCAGCAGGAAAACTAAAGCAAAGAAAAGCATTTCAGCAGCAGGAAAACTAAAGCAAAGAAAAGCATTTCAGCAGCAGGAAAACTAAAGCAAAGAAAAGGATTTCAGCAGAAAGAAAACTAAAGCAAAGAAAAGGATTTCAGCAGCAGGAAAACTAAAGCAAAGAAAAGGATTTCAGCAGCAGGAAAACTAAAGCAAAGAAAAGCATTTCAGCAGCAGGAAAACTAAAGCAAAGAAAAGGATTTCAGCAGAAAGAAAACTAAAGCAAAGAAAAAGATTTCAGCAGCAGGAAAACTAAAGCAAAGAAAAGGATTTCAGCAGAAAGAAAACTAAAGCAAAGAAAAGGATTTCAGCAGAAAGAAAACTAAAGCAAAGAAAAGGATTTCAGCAGCAGGAAAACTAAAGCAAAGAAAAGCATTTCAGCAGCAGGAAAACTAAAGCAAAGAAAAGCATTTCAGCAGAAAGAAAACTAAAGCAAAGAAAAGGATTTCAGCAGCAGGAAAACTAAAGCAAAGAAAAGGTTTTCAGCAGCAGGAAAACTAAAGCAAAGAAAAGCATTTCAGCAGCAGGAAAACTAAAGCAAAGAAAAGGATTTCAGCAGAAAGAAAACTAAAGCAAAGAAAAAGATTTCAGCAGCAGGAAAACTAAAGCAAAGAAAAGGATTTCAGCAGAAAGAAAACTAAAGCAAAGAAAAGGATTTCAGCAGAAAGAAAACTAAAGCAAAGAAAAGGATTTCAGCAGCAGGAAAACTAAAGCAAAGAAAAGGATTTCAGCAGAAAGAAAACTAAAGCAAAGAAAAGGATTTCAGCAGCAGGAAAACTAAAGCAAAGAAAAGGATTTCAGCAGAAAGAAAACTAAAGCAAAGAAAAGGATTTCAGCAGCAGGAAAACTAAAGCAAAGAAAAGGATTTCAGCAGCAGGAAAACTAAAGCAAAGAAAAGCATTTCAGCAGCAGGAAAACTAAAGCAAAGAAAAGCATTTCAGCAGCAGGAAAACTAAAGCAAAGAAAAGGATTTCAGCAGAAAGAAAACTAAAGCAAAGAAAAGGATTTCAGCAGCAGGAAAACTAAAGCAAAGAAAAGGATTTCAGCAGCAGGAAAACTAAAGCAAAGAAAAGCATTTCAGCAGCAGGAAAACTAAAGCAAAGAAAAGGATTTCAGCAGAAAGAAAACTAAAGCAAAGAAAAGGATTTCAGCAGCAGGAAAACTAAAGCAAAGAAAAGGATTCTCGCTTAAATCTTCACGAACAATAATAGACGCTACATGACTTCAAAGGCGTAATGAATGTGACCTTGGCAAGATAGGGTTCGTTCAATACCAATGGGTGCTCGTTTTGAATTCTGTTAACAATACTACTACTACAGACAACAACAACAATCATATATATCCTGATGACAGGGGTTACCCCAAGAGGTACAGTCGGAAGCCGCTCTCTCACACAAATTGCCGAACCAGCGAGTTGTACAGTAAGATAGGGGGAGGGTGGGATGGGTTAAATGCGCGCGCGCGTGTGCTTGATTATCTATCTAAATAATTAGACGTAATTTTTACGGTTCGGGTACGTTAATAATAATAATAATAACAATAATAATAATATATTCATTTCTAACTTGTTGATCAATGAAAACAACTTATACACGGTTTACAGACGTAAATTCCAAGACAGACGAAGCGGATTACGTGAACAATAGAAAGGAAAAGGTGACGTCTGGATTTAGCCCAATTACATCGTCCCCTCGACCGACCCTCGCTGGAAATAACCCGCCCTGGGTGCAATTAAGCAACATTGCAACAGTATCGGTGCATGAAAAGGGCTGACAAAGGAAAGTAACGGTGACAATACATGAAAAATACGAGACAAAGAATCGCAAGTTGGAAGGACAAAAGGAGTTCTTTTAGGGTAAATGAAATGAAATGAAGTCAGCTCATACAAATAAAGAAATGTCTTAAGGTTTCGAATGGAATTCAAATATTATTTCATAAAATACTATTACTAATACAAACCTTTATAACCATTAACAATAAAATAGTACTAATATTACTGCAATGCTTTTAAAAATGCCTACTAATTATGTAGCAAATCATTTAATCTATCTTTGTTATTTGTTAAATTCTTTACTGCAGTGTTCCTCATAGATATCTTAAGAATTACTTCAACTCTACAGAGTATTCAATGATGTAATCGGAAAATGTTAGGGATGGGATGTGGGTAAGTGGTTAAGTCTATCATGAAGTCTAGAGAAAAAAAAAAACTAATAATTTAATATTCTTACCTGTAGATAAAGTTATAGGAAACCTTAGATCCACATGAGTAAAAAAAAAATTTGAAGAGTTCAACATCCAAAAGATGATGACGGATATTTCATTGTCTTCCTGTTGTGAGAAAGGATTTCCGTTTAACAAGCTAAATCCTTTATTTAATCCAAATTGAAAGAGTTTAAACGAATATCCTTGCCGTTTGACCGAAGATGTTATTGTCATAATAATGTCTACCGTATCTTAGTTGATGTAATCCCCAAGCTAGAAAGATAAATCTATGAAGACCATGTTCCATGTTTCTGAACTACTGCTCTATAAACACTGTCGTGGACGGAGGTTAGTATTCTGTGACATACAATCATATTCATGGAAAAATTATTGTTTCATACATTATATATATATATATATATATATATATATATATATATATATATATATATATATATATATATATATATATATATATATATATATATCCTCCCTTGTAACTGGTCCACTGCAGGACAAAATTAATGCCTCAGACGTGGCATACCACTCGCGTCTGTTTATGATCTTTCTATGTCAAGTTAGACCAGCCAATTTTCCTAGTTTGTCAATCCATCGTCTTCCCTTCCTTTCCCTGCTTCTTATGCAATTTCTAGGGACCCATTCTGTTTTTTCTAAGTCCAACTTCTTATTACATGTCCTGCAAAAGCCCGTTTCTCTCTATTACTTGTTAGAATATCCTCTACTTTAGTTTGCTCGCGGATCCATGTTGCTCTTTTTCTGTTTCGTAGTGTTATTCACATCATAATTTCCATAGCTCTTTGAGTTGTAAATAGTTTATGTTTTAAGGCAGACCTGTGCAGTACGGCCCTACCGTCCAAAATTAATATTGTTCAGTCCGGCCCATGGAGCTAACTGCCAAGCTGAACATTTACTAAACCTTAATCACTTAAATTCCTAAAATGTTTCGGAGAGAGAGAGAGAGAGAGAGAGAGAGAGAGAGAGAGAGAGAGAGAGAGAGAGAGAGAGACTGTAGCCTTTACCAATCAGGAAGAACACTTGTGTTATCTTGGTTTGGGCTGGATTACAAGAATTTAGTTTGCACTACAACAGATGGGGCTCCTGCTATGACAGGTTAAAAAGAATTGTCTGTTAGGATTGTTGAAGGGTAGAATGGAGACTCAAAAATATATTAACTCGTCTTCACTAATTGCCCTGCACTGTATCATACATCAAAAAGCTTCCTGTGCAAAGACAATAAATTTTCCACATGCAAGCAATGCTCTTATGAAAGAAGTCAACTTCATTAGGTCAAAAGGTCTGAATCTTCGCGAGTTTAAAGAGTTACTGGCAGATACTGAAGAATAAAACTGTGATATGAAGTTTTTTTGTGAAGTTAGGTGGCTAAGTAATGAGGGAATACGGGAAAGAGCATACAAAATTGTGAATGTAATTATGCTCTTCTTAGACATGAAAGGTAACTCTATCCCTGAAATGAATGATAATGAATGGAAGTGTGACTTAGCATTTTCGGTAGATATAACAGACACTCTCAGAACCCGGAATGTTATGCTTCAAGGGAAAGATCAACTCATTAATGACCTGTTCTTCCTGATCAAAGGGTTTCAGACCAAACAAAGCGATAAGCGATGAGCAGTGTCTGAAATATAGTGACAGGTTGGCAGCTCTACAATGACCTTAGAAAACTCATGCTAGCTATTGAACTGTTTGCTTCCCTATTCCATTAGAATGTGGAAATTATTCCAGAAATATTGCAATGGAAATAAATTAATAATGAACTAAGAAATAAGTATGGCAGTAGTTCCATATATCAGTTCTATAAACAACATTTATCAAACATAATATCCCAAACTACCAGATCGTGCAAGGAAGATGATGGCAGTGTTTGGTACAGTGTATGTATGTGAACAGCTCTTTTAAAAAAATGAACCTGGTTAAGAATAAATTTCGGTCCTCACAAACTGATGGGCACTTAGAAAGCCCCTTCAGTGTTGCCACATTAGCCATTCAGCCTAATATTGACCAGTTGGTCCAATAAAAGCCGTCATTTGATTGCATAAAGATCAGGATATTCCCATAAAAGTACACAGTTATCTTTACACGCATATTACAGCCATGTCTAATAATAATCCCACCCTGAGAAATATCCATACATAATTAAGATGAGTAGCTGGGTGAGATAACAACAATATTTTGTTTAGGATGGGAATGTTAAGAATCTTAGTTCTTGAAATATATTTTTTTATTTTACTTTCATGTTGTATTATATAAATTATTACATTCACATGTCGTGTGAATTCTTTTGCTACTACAGAATGATTTTCCTTAATTAAATTACAACACTAATTTTGTAGTTTACTTTTCATTGAGGCCCCTAAGTGCGGCCCTCCATAAAAATGAGATTCCTGACTAGGGGCCCTTGTTTTGAAAAAGTTGCACACTCCTCTTCTAAGGCTTTGGTAAGGATCTAAGTTTCTGATGCATTAGGTAATACTGGTAGGACCATCTGATCAAAATTATATATATATATATATATATATATATATATATATATATATATATATATATATATATATATATAATATTTAAACACGTACTTATATATTCATGCACGAAGACGCAAAGATCAATACATAAAATATACATACCCTATTATTCCACAATTTTTTTCTATACACATCAAAATATTCATTGACATTACAGGAATGAAGAAATACATTTTGATGTTAATTATCGATTTTCTTTATTGTCTTTGATCTACTGATTGATCTTTACTTTTCAGTGGGTATCCAGGACTGGCCTGGGGATGTAATTGAATTAAAAGTATTTCTTTTCAAGTTTCAAAAATTTTGGTCATAAGGTCTGGCGTTGGGGCAAGGGGGGTAATCCAGAATTCATGTCCGACTGGGAGGAAAAACTGAATTTTCCATAAAAAGCTGCATTGCATGACACTCTGCAGTCAGTATTAAGGTTTCACGTAACATCATCTAACTAAACCTATATTTCTTTCTACGTTTTATTCTTGATGGACTAGCGTACGCGACCCGTCAAAAATGAAGTCTAAATATTTCGGTAGATATGCAGACACAGACACCCACTCACCAGGGTATGACTAGTTCTTCTCCCCCTACCTGAGGAACAGGGAGAGATCGAGTAGATATGTCTTGCAAAGATGCTGAACGTGACCGGAAAGTAATATATATATATATATATATATATATATATATATATATATATATATATATATATCATATGTATATCATACAGTATATATATATATATATATATATATATATATATATATATATATATATATATATATATATATATATAAATCCAGATATTTGCTCTTTATTATATAGGGGAGATTCCCTTCCCTTTAATCCCTTCCAGCTCTCTAATGTCTCATACGTAACTCCGCCCTTTTTTTCCAATTCCAGTCCTTTATTCAAGAACAAAAGACATTTCTTCATGACCTAACCATTAATGCACACTATAATGTTCTTAATTCTTATATTGTTTATTGCTTGTATACATTTGTAATTCTAGCATTTCTACCATATCAATGTTTAAATTCAAAATTTGCACTATTTATTATTCAGCACTTCTTTATTATATGAATATACATTTCCATTTATTTTTAGGCTAAATCTCATTTATATCTATCTATGTGTATATGTGTATGTATATGTACATGTGTGTATATGTATGTATATGTATATGTATGCATAATTATATGCTTATGTATATGTATGTGTACATTTAGTTTATCAATATCAATATTTACTTTTTAAAAAAAAATTTTAATTGATGATATTATTTTATTTGTATTATTGCCCGAAGAGCTCTGCTCCACATGGGCTTGGACCGAGTCTTTTTTTTGTAAATATTTTGTATGTAAATATGTTTTTGTCCAATAAACATTATTATTATTATTATTATTATTATTATTATTATTAAATCCTCCGAGGTAGCCGTGCTCAAAATGACCCAATATTCGAATGAGGCTTTAGGATAATCCTTTCTCTAACCAAGTATCTTCCCCGACCAGCTATATCCTTCCTGAAAGGACAAGGACTTTCAACCCTCTAAGTCATGCCCTATCAAGGACCATTCAGCTGATAATTGCCCCATCAAAGCAAAAGGGGCCTTTGCTGGATGCGTAAGGATGAAGCAATATCATCGAATAATCATGGTCGATTCCAACTGAAATGGTTTCCTTCTCAACATTTGCGTGGTTGAATTGTATTATTATTATTTTCTATATAACTTTAAGTATTACTGTTATACTAATGTACCAATTCGCCCAAAATTACGTCTAAATATTTAGATAGATATGCAGTCAGGTTCAACCCTTCCCACTCACTCCCCTTTCCTAACTACAACTGGCTGGTTCGGCAATTTGTGGGAGAGAGTGGTTTCTGAGTGACTGGTAACCACCCCCTCTCACCAGGGTGTAACTACTCCCTCACTCCTGAGCGAGACTAGAGAAATATATTATATATATATATATATATATATATATATATATATATATATATATATACTCAGACACTTCCTCATTATTATATAAGGAAGATTTGTTTATTCGATCATCAAATATTTAATAATTATCATTTGAGTCTGATATCGCTGCCTAGTCAGCATTACATTCTTTGGAACAACAATATTACTTAGATGTCTTATGTAGCACGTCGTCAGACACGTGTGAATTTTTACGTTGCCTAATGCATTATAAACCAGCTAATTTATGAGATACACGCTATACTAACTTTAAATGTCGTAGAAAGTCTTTTGAGGCTTTGATTAAGACTTTTAAAGACATTATCGCTTCATGAACAAGAACAATCCTCTTATATTATGCTTTGTGAAATTTCATGAAAATCTCTTGGATGCTAAAAGCTAATGAAAAGGAAATAAAAATCCTACCAAGACAATATTTTTTTCTTTATTTATCTAATTATTTTATTTCAAATTGAAAGGTATCGTATGCTATCATTACTGGATTTTAAGTAATACAAACATTCATGTTTGGTTACGTAATCAATATCATAAATATTGAGCATTGAGTCAGCTTAACTAGAGCGTCAATGTCTCTACGAGATAAATAGAAAGAGGAAATAAAAAATAATGGAAATACACATGAAATACATTCGAAAATATTCAATTACTAACAAATGTTTTTTCATCGATTACTTTCTTATTTGTGACGCTAACTTACAGTATATAAAAGATCAATTAAATAGCAAACTTGTATCCTGACATATCGTTATCGTTAAATTTAATAAAATCTAATTTTATTTTGCAAATATTCTCTCTCTCTCTCTCTCTCTCTCTCTCTCTCTCTCTCTCTCTCTCTCTCTCTCTCTCTCTCCGAAATACAATGGTCATTTCAATAAAAAGAATCCACACTAATTGTTCTTTTGCTGTTTCAGAGAGAGAGAGAGAGAGAGAGAGAGAGAGAGAGAGAGAGAGAGAGAGAGAGAGAGAGAGAGAGAGAGAGAAGTATACTTTCCCGAGAGCCAAATTGTTTTGTTCACTTGAATTTTTTCTTTCTCAAATTGTCCTTTTTACTTCCAAACCCCCAAGCGAAAGGAAATGGTATAAAACCAATATTTCTTCAACGGATTTGGTTCAAAGCAATTAATCGAATTTACCTTTTCTCTCTCAAATCTGCTTTTTAAGTGAGTGGGTCCATTCAGATTTAAGGAATTTTGTCTCAAACACTGACTTTTATAGCGTTTATATATATATATATATATATATATATATATATATATATATATATATATATGTATATATATATGTATATATATATATATATATATATATATATATATACAGTATATATATTTATACATTTATATACATACAAGCATATATGTATATATACACATACATATCATCATCAGCCATAACTGGTCCACTGCAGGACTAAGGCCTCAGACATGTCCTTCCACTAGTGTCTACTTATGGTCTTTCTATGTAATTAGCCAGCTAAAGGAAAATCAACACAGTATGACAAACCACTATGTATGGTATTTATAGACTATGGGAAAGCTGCTGAATCTGTCAAAACTTCAGCAGTAAGGAAAGCCCTTCAAAAGCAAGGAATAGATGAATCCTATGTTAGAACATTTGAAGATATCTTATGGGAAGTACAGCAATCCTAAAACTACTTAAAGGTAGTGAGAAAATTCCGAATAGGAAAGGAGTTAGACAGGGAGACCCCATCCCTCCTAAATTATCCACAGTATGCCTAGAAATGGTTTAAAAAAAATTAGATTCAGAAAATGTAAGAATTAACATTAATGGGGAACGCATTAACAACTAAAGATTTGCAGATGACATAGTTATGTTTAATAAATCATCAGAGGAATTCCTAAGATGAAAAAAGATTTTAATAGAAAAAGCAGAAATGTATGACTGAACATGAATGAGAATAAGACTAAGATAATGTTCACTGAAAATGCAGATAGACAATAAATCATGGTTATGGACGAACATCTAGAGTTTGATATTGAATGTACATACTTAAGACAGACGGTAAGTCTTACCGCAGGAAATGACACAAAAATTCAAAGAAGGATATGCATGAGGTGTATAGCTTTTGGTAAACAAAATGAGATTATGAAAACTAAAATGCTACTTTCTCATGAAAGACAAGTAATTAATCAGATGGTCCTACCAGTATTAACTTACTAGGCTATATACATCAGAAACTTGGGAGACTTACTAAGGCCTTAGAACACAAGTTAGTTACAAGTCAGAGAGCTATGGGAAGAAGAATGATGAGAATAACACTTATGAGCCAGAAAAAGAGCAGCATGCTTATGTGAGCAAACTAAAATAGAGGATATTCTAACATGTAAGAAAAAGAAATGAACATGAGCAGATCATGAGAATGTCAAATAATAGATGGACATTAAGTATAACAGAGTGGATCCCTAAAGATTGCAAAAGAAGCAGGGGAAGGAAGAGAAGATAATGGATTGACAAACTAAGAAAACTTTCCGGTATAGACTGCCATAGGAAGACCATACACAAAGGCAAGTGGAAAGACAAGTCTGAGGCCTAGGCCTCCAGTAGACTAATCCTGGCTAATGATGATGATAATATTTACTAATGTACGACACCCATCAAAAAGGATGACTAAATATTTATAAAGATATGCACACACGCAGATTCAACCCTTTCCATCCCATCCCCTTTTCCTAACTACAACACGCTAGTGTGGGCAATTTGTGAGAGACTTTTTTTAAAAGTGGTTGCTCGTCAGCATGCCAGGAAAGAAATATATATATATATATATATATATATATATATATATATATATATATATATATATATATATACATATATATACATATACATATACACATATACACACACATATACACATATATACATATATACATCATACATATATATATAAATATTTCTTTCCTGGCATGCTGACGAGCAACCACTTTTAAAAAAAGTCTCTCACAAATTGCCCACACTAGCGTGTTGTCGTTAGGAAAAGGGGATGGGATGGAAAGGGTTAAATCTGTGTGTGTGCATATCTATCTATCTATCTATCTATCTATCTATATATATATATATATATATATATATTATATATATATATATTATATACATACATACATACATACATACATATATATATATATATATATATATATATATATATATGTATGTATATATATAGTATCCAGAAACTTGCCCTTTATTATATATATATATATATATATATATATATATATATATATATATTTATATATATATATACAGTATATATATGTGTGTGTGTGTGTATGTGAATGACAGTCTTATTATAGATAAAGGAACAATACTCAGTTTTATTTTCAGATTTAGTTTAAAGAACTATTACCGGAGCTGATTATGACCACGCATAATTTTACCTAATCCTCCTCATCTGCTATTACCTACCTGGCCAGAATAAATTTGGGAGAAAAGAATATAAAATAATAAATATATGCAATAAGCATATAAACATCTGCTATTTAGAAATTTACATTGCTTTTATTAAATCTGTGTTCCTTGAAAGCGTTATTAAAAAAAAAATCCCAAATTTTCTCACATCTGAGGAAAAGCTTTAACCAATACATGTCGGGGTATTCAGTACATGGCAACCAATTATAGTTTTACAGGTACAGCCATCAAAGAAAAAAGTCAAAATTCTTTTGATAGTTAATGAATCGTTTTTATTTTAAGTCCGGCAAAATAGAGAAAATTTGCTTATCAATAACCGTAGGTTTTTCCTACTCGAGTTCCAATCATATATTTTATCTTTTCCTATTTTCACTATGAACTATTCTAAAGCTAATTGCAGTACATATATAACTTTATATCTAAACTTGTTATAGAATTATATGAAAGTTATGAAGCCAATCTTTATTTTTTCATGATTAAACTAAATGTTTTAGGAGAATAAAAAAGTTAGCGATAAAAACTCTTTAGGATTAAACTAATTTGAAAATTATTAACATATCTTATCATCAGTAAGTTCGCGTATCAAACTGGCCTCAACATTAGAAGTAAATCTTTTAGATGTTAATCTCAATGTTAGATTTCTTCCTTTCTCCTCAACATTACAAATAGAAATCAAACATTTGAAACCCAAATGTCTTGTTTCGTATTCATCTCAGGTAATGAATAGTTCACTCAAGGCTTTCTATTTTGAACTACTCAACCTAATTTGATCTTCATGAGATGCCTTTAAGAATATACTTTTTGAATAACTGTTCGTCACACTTTTCACACACGCAATTTTAAAAGCGTCTCCTTTTCATACTATATCATACAATTATACCAATTATATACACAATATTTTTCAAAAGAATTTTCATAATAGTACTTAAACTTTTCCCGTATGATTACTTATGAAACGGTCTATTTCCACAAAATGTTTTCTAATGTGGGGTATCAGTAAAATAAATCTTGAAATATTTTAAAAGTGAACAAAACCCATTGCAGTTTCATACCTGTGTATCTTCTTTTTGAAGATTCATTGCTACACCATTTCTCATAGTATAACAAGACGTGGAAAAGTAATGGGTAAGATTTTTGAGCTTGGGTCATATGGACTATCGTTGGGTCCTGGGAGGTCAATCAGTACCGAGGTGTAGCTGAAGGAAAACCCTACAGTTGTGCTACGAAATAAAAGCATCATTTTTTTTTAGGCTACATAAGATGGCGTTGAATTGCCTCAAAATAATACCGCACTGGGCAATGTGTCCCGAATCCTACGCGCATATCCTAAAAAAATTGCATACTTCACTGCAATGGTTATGAAATTACTCTTTCTTTTATAATTAGAAATTCTTAAAGGAATGATTTGTGCTATGCGTGAAGACGCATAGCACAAATCAGTACATAGATAACTGATACAATATTAATAACACAAATCAGTCGGATAGAAAATGGAATTGAAAAGATAACACAAATTAGTCCAGAGGTAACAAATACAAACTAGAATCGAGAAGATAACACAAATCAATCAAGCAGTTCATTTAAAAATAAGATCCATTCCACATCACAAACGACGACATAACGCACTTTCTAATCATAAATATTTATATAAGTAAATTGCATTTTAATGAAAAGTAAATAGCATAAATATTAGATGCTATTTTTATAATATAAATGCCAGTGAAATCTCGTGTGTTGCATCATGGGAAATTCAAATGACCCTCGGGAAAAAGAAAAAAAAATATATTAATCATATCTACATAATAAAAATACATCTTCATTTATATATTACATAGTTCGCATTACTAGCATTTCATTTTGCTACTCTACTACATTATCAATACTTGCCAAGCTAAAACCCTAGCTGGAAAAGCAAGATGCTATAAGCCCAAGCGCTCCAACAGGGAAAAATAGCCCATTGAGGAAAGGAAATGAGGAAATAAATAAACTATATGAAAGAAATAAAAAATCCAAATAAAATATTCTAAGAAAAGTAACAACATTAAAACAGATCTTTCATATATAAACTATAAAGAGATACTTGAGTCAGTCAGTTCAACATGAAAACAAGTTTGATTCAACTACCCGATTAGGGAGATCATTCCACAACTTGCTCATAGCTGGAATAAAACATCAAAGGAAGATTCTCTCTCTCTCTCTCTCTCTCTCTCTCTCTCTCTCTCTCTCTCTCTCTCTCTCTCTCTCTCTCTCTCTCTTTGAGATTATAAGGATCATGAAATCAAGTTATATATCGTACTAAAATAAAATATAATGCAATATATCCCCTATAATGAGTTTGGTCAGAAAATGGATTAGGGACCAGACACCTCCCACACAACCTGAAGCAACCATCCTTAGGGATTGGATATGGGACAGGCAACCTCACCTCCCCCAAAAATATCGCGATTAAAACCGGGACGATAATTCTAGTACCAACCTTACAAATGATGGAAAATCGATAATCGTCGTGGTTCCTGAGGTCATCTAATCATTGATCTTGATTAAAGGTTACCCAAAATTACCAAAATCTCATTTCTTTACATTTCAGCACCAGGTACAGTACCATCGGGTAGGGGGAAGAAGTGGTAGTCATACCCTTGTAGAAGGGGTACCTCGAGAGGTACACTCTGAAACCACAATATCCCAATAAATTGCTAAAAGTGCCGTGTTATAGTTACGCAAGGGGGGTGGGTGAGAAGGGATGAATATGTGTGTGTGCGTATAAGTGTGAATATATATCTAAATAGTTAGCAGTCATTTTTTACTGGTCGCGTATACTAGTGATAATATGGTGAAAAAAATTCATATGAAATAAACCTTTAACAAATGTCCACACTGTTCTTTAACGTAACCATTTCCCTAAAATTCGTTAGCGATAGTTCACTTATGTTCATGATTAAAGGGTTCTGAATGCAACCGTAGGATATTTGACAGAATGATTGACAGAAGAGGCAAGTTGCAAAAGAAAACAACGTTGCGAAGAGAATAATATCTTATTTAAAAAAATAGATGACTGACTGAAGAACTGAGATCAAAAGAGCAATGAGACTTCAGGTGAGGGTGAGATCTTAATTACCGAAGGGAGATACATCAAGGAAAGTTTGATAGATATGAAGTGGGACTTCCGGTCGGGATTACTCGTAAGATGAGGATATCTTTGATTGATTGATTGATTTGGAGTTTTCTGGCATCCTGGCATCGAAAGTCATTGACGCCGATACAGTTTGTTCTAAATAAAGAATATTATTATTATTATTAATTGCTAAGCTACAACCCTAATTGGAAAAGCAAGATGCTATAAGCCCAGAAGCCCAAACAGGGAAAATGGCCCAGTTAGGAAAGGAAACAAGGAAAAATTAAATATTTTAAAGACAAACAACATTAAATCAAATATTTCCTCTACAAACTATAAATACCTCAACAAAACAGGAGGAAGAGAAATTAGATAGAATAGTGTGCCCGAGTGTATCCTCAAGCAAGAGAACTCTAACCCAAGACAGTGGAAGACCATGGTACAGAGGCTATGGCACTGCCCAAGACTAGAGAACAATGGTTTGATTTTGGAGTGTCCTTCTCCTAGAAGAGCTGCTTACCATAGCTAAAGAGTCTCTTCTACCCTTACCAAGAGGAAAGTAGCCACTGAACAATTGCGGTGCAGTAGTGAACCCCTAGGGTGAAGAAGAATTATTTGGTAATCGCAAGTGTTGTCAGGTGTATTAGGACAGAGGAGAATCTGAAAAGAATAGGCCAGTGTATGTGTAGGCTAAGGGAAAGAACCGTAACCAGAGAAAAAGATCCAATGTAGTACTGTCTGACAAGTCAAAGGACCCCATAATTCTCTAGCGGTAATAACATGGAATTCAATTTAAAACCATAAAAGCTAAACATTTTCCAGATGTGCGAGCCAGATGACATGGACTGGTAAGGGAAGAGTAGTTTTGTTAAAGAAAAGAAGTTGTGTGTGCGCATTATCTATTTCATCACTGAACTATTTTTCCCTATTGGAGCCCTTGGGCTTATAGCATCTTCCTTTTCTAACTAGGGTTGTAGCTTGGCTAGTAATAATAATAATAATATCTATATCAGTTATGGACAGAATTTCATGTCCTCCTTAGACAAACTGTGAAACTGGTGCATTATAAAAGGAAAATTGCTTTACATGTTTACTTTCAATTTAGTTTTCTAACCTTCATTATGCCTTAAAATTGACAGAGTTATTAATCCAACTTGTGATTGTTATTATCAAACAAGCACACAAATATCTCTACATATACGATATGTAATACGTGTATGTGTATATATATACATATATATATAGTATATATAGATATATACATATATTTATTTATATATATATATATATATATATATATATATATATATATATATATATATATATATATATATATATATAATATATGTATGTATATATATATATATATATATATATATATATATATATATATATATTATCCGATATGCACATAATGTAAAAAGATAATCTCTCTCTCTCTCTCTCTCTCTCTCTGGCAGGAGCCTCTTGCCAAAATCTCTACATTCCCTACCGACTCTCAGGCGCCGTTTGAAGAGTGAAATTTGGTTCTTCGTCCTCTGGTCTTCGTTTTGGTTTTTGTCGTGGAATGAAATATTCCTTAAAAGAAGTAATCCCTTGGCGATTACAAGAGATCAAATGCTGAATGAAAACCTTTATATCCCGAATATGAGGTCTGTTCGCATAACTCTTCAGCGTTATAATTACCAAACTAATTTCATTAGGGAACTTCTCACAATGGTAGCACAGCTGCATAGTTTCCCATAATAAGTGGATACATGATTGAAAATAGATCCACATCGTTTATCTATTCATAAATTTATTTAAATTTATTTGTAATCATAAAGATGGAATCATCTTGCTCATAAATGAATACTAAAGTGTGCTGGAAGAGTAATGAATAAAAATGGACAAATGTATTTCTGAAAAAGATAAATGTGGATAAATTAGTCCTAGGCTAGTAATAAGAAGAAGTCGGAAGCAGTTAAGGCCATGAGGCCCTCAGAGCTCCTACATGCAGACGATTCAGCGATAACATGTAGTGGTAATCACCGGGTATTAAATGTAACATATGCCACAAGAGATTATTATTATTATTATTATTATTATCATTATTATTTTCTAAGCTACAAGCCTAGTTGGAAAAGCAGGATGCTATAAGCCCAGGGGCCCCAACAGGGAAAATCGCCCAGTGAGGAAAGGAAACTAAGGAAAAATAAAACTGTTTTAAGAACAGTAACAACATTAAAATAAATATTTCCTATATAAACTATAAAAACTTTAACAAAACAAGAGGAAGAGAAATTTTATAAAATAGTGTGCCTGAGTGTACCCTCAACCAAGAGAATGCTTTGGTTTGAGGAATATGCAAAGTAGTGAAGGGTCTCCTGATGTCCGGAAAGTTTAAGAAGAGTAAGTTGGTAAGAAAAAGAGGGGAAACATCTCACTGAAGTGGCAGGGCAGGATTTTAGGGCGTTCAGCATGCATGTTACCTATTTTGAGAATTATAAGTTAAGGACGCGGTAATAAAAAAAGAAAAAAAAAATTTTTTTCTTTATAGAGAGCAATAAGATTTCAGATTGTCAATATTTTACTTCAGTCTACGGACCAACCTTTCTCTTTTTCATATGTTGGCCGTGATTGAGTCTTCTGTATAATAATAACAATAACCAAAATCGCAATCTTGATTGAGGTCAGCTCAAATCTTAATGGTTTCTTCCAAAGCATAATGCCTATCCGTTGATAAAACTTTTTGAATATCGGACCATAAATTTTAATGCAATCCTACTAACAGAGACAAACAGGTAAATAAACGCAGGTCATTTTATAACCTCCATGGCGGAGATAATAACATCCTGAATATATATACTGCCAGTAACAATGTCTCATTAATATATCGAGTAAAAACTTATCATACGTAATATAAGGCTTGTAATAGTCAATGCATCAGGCTTCAGAGCCCTATAAAACATACAGAGGTTATAGAACGCTTCCATTCATGCCAAGAAAAAGATGAAAATGAGAAAAATCCTGTCATTACGAAAGAGGAAAATCACTGAGTGATGGGATGTGCAATTCTCTCAAATCTCTTTGAAGTCGAGTTATCCGTTTGTTATCAATCGGGAATTAATGATTTGTTGCTAATTGGGAGGAGGGTTCAAAAGGTTAAGGGATATAGTAAAATATATAGCTATAGCTACATTTAACTTGGTATTCACAGAAATCAGTATACCTATATACAGCTACAGATATAGCAGCAAATAACACTATCTCTTTAATGAATGTAATGTGTATGTATGTATGTATATATATATATATATATATATATATATATATATATATATATACATACATATATAATGTATATATATATATATATACATATATACATATATTATATATATGAATATATATATATACATACATACATATATCTACATTCAAGTAAGCCATATATTTTAATACCTTAATGACTGAATTCTCTCTTATACCACGGGATCAGAAACCCAAGGGGAACCAACTCAAGGACAATAGCTTCTGACCGGCCGGGGAATCGCACCTTGGTCCAGGGAGATTGTATGACAGTGGCATACCACTTACCTAAGTAGTATGCCACCTATTTGTCGTTTCTGTTTTCCGGTTTTTTTCTTTTTAAATGAAGCATTTGTAACAAAATTAGAGGCTAATGAAAAAATATGATTGCCTAAGCGCTAGCGTCTACTTGAATAATACAAGACATAAAAGAGAAAAAGAAAGAGCAGGAATCATGATGAAAATAGGAAAGAGAAAAAGCGGTGGACAGTTAAAAACGTTATAGGATAAATGACACCAGGAGTTTTAGGAGGAAAAACCGAGGGAGATATTTGCCTACAATACTGCAACACTAATCCAATTCTTAGTTTTTATCAGTGATGTTTAGCTGTTGAATATAGAAAGAAAAATGGTGGGGGATGGCTGACATTAATTTGATAATTCATTTTGTGCATAAAGGCATTAGAAGACAAGAGATAAAAATACACAAGCAATGATAAAAAGAGTCACAAAATAATTGTGGTAGACTATTTTGAATTTTTCTTCCAAGCGGTCAGTGATTCAGAACTGCTGCAGTATTTTGCAATATATTTACACATGGATAACTTAAAGGGATAACAAACTACTTATCAAGATCAGGACAGAAACAAGATAGAAGACGAAACTGGGTAGAAGGAAGGGTCGTGGAGACCTATTGGATAAATCCCTGCCTAACGACCTGCCGGAATGGGAATCGAGTCCCGCTCAAGCTTGATAGTTTCTTGAAGTATCTGCAACTACACCATCCTTGTGAGCTAAGGATGAGAAGTTTGAAGGAGCCTTTAGATCTACCTAATGACATCAAGAGCCAATTGCCTGTCCCTCCCTGGTCCTAGCTTAGGTGGAGAGGGGACTTGGGCACTGATCATAAGTATACTGCATATGGTCAGTATCTAAAGGATTGTACTGCCAGCTAGACAATTGTCATTGTCCCTTGTCTCTGCTATTCATGAGCAGTCTTTAAACCTATAAAACCAACGATGGAAGTACAACAAGTATCCAGTCTGCTTTGGATGAACAGAGAACAAGGAAAACCATAAGAAAAGTATGAATTCCAAATTTTGGTTGTAGAGGGAAAGACAGTTAATAAAACATGCAGTTCGAAGGGTAAAAGTATGAAGGAACAGATAGAATGTTATGATGACTTTTCTCTTCTACAACAGATTGTTTGATTTGGAGTTTTGGGGCATCCTGACATCGAAAATCAGTGATACCAATATCATTTGTTATAAATAAAAAATAAAATTAAATTTAAATTAAAGCCAAAAAAGCGAAGATATCCTTATAAAAGTTAAACAGCTTTCATAAGACTTGCTTCTTGAAATAAACCTATAAATACAGAAAAGGAAGGAATCACTGGTCAATAAAAACAAAATGGTTAGGATTTAACAAACGCTATTTCATTAATAACACGAAACCACATATTTTTCAATAGTTTAGTTGAATAATATATCATACTCGCGTACGCGACCCGTCAAAAATGAGGGTTCAATCCTTCCCACTCCCTCCCACTATCCTAATTACAACACAGCGGTTGTGGTTTTCAAGTGTACCTCTCGTGATAATCCCCTCTCACTTCGGTATGACTACTTCCAGTCCCCACTACCAGAGAGACGGGGAAAGGTCGAGTAGTTATACCTCTGGCAATGCCGTTCAGCGTGACCGGAAATATATATATATATATATATATATATATATATATATATATATATATATATATATATATATATATATATATATATATCTCTATATATATATATATATGTATATATTTGTCAATAAGCTGGAGGAAGGATCAGAAAAACGAAATATTTTGGACTAGCTCTTTCGTACCTGAATAGGTATGAAAATACGAAAGCGCTAGTCCAAAAAATTTCGTTTTGCTGATCCTTCCTCCAGCTTAGTGACAAATATATACATCGTATGTCTCAGCGATAGATCGTCTATTGTATATATATATATATATATATATATATATGCGATAGATCGTCTATTGTATATATATATATATATATATATATATATATATATATATATATATATATGTGTGTGTGTGTGTATGTATGTATAAAACCAGATACTTGCACTTTACTATATATGGGAGATGTAGCTTACGACGAAATCTTTTATCTCTTTAAATCTAAATTTTAAACAACCTACTTTTTTATACTGATGCATAATTAGTCACAGATGCTTTTCATGGCACATGTGTAGTTTCAATTTCGTCACCAATATTGAATACTTGCTGCACATGTTACTAGAATCTCTCTTCCTAATGTATATATGACAGATCTATTCTAACGTTGTTACTGATCTTAAAACATTCTATATTAATTATCTATTACATCTCATGAAGTTTATCCATTTTTTTTTTCCTCTCATGACTCAGCTATTTTTCCTTGTTGAAGCCCTTGGGCTTATAACGTCCTCCCTTTCCAATAAGGGTTATAGCTTAGCTAGTAATAATAATAATGCTAATAATAATATTGATATATTTTGGAGATCTCATTACTTGACTTATCAATTAGAAAGAAAATATTAGTTTGACCGAGGCATTAAGGTTTATAAAGGGCTGAAACTCTCATCAGAAAATATCTGAAATTGGCGCTGAACCAAAATAATAATAACAAATGCAGCTATTTCTAGTCCACTGCAGGTCAGAAGCCTTACACAAGTCCTCATTCATGTATGGGGTTTGGCCAGTTTCCATCACCACACTGGCCAGTGCGGATTGATGATGGTGGGAGACTTTTGTCTGATCGCTTACAGCAACCCAAACCTAGTATGGGTGTCCCTGGCAAGTACTGCTTCGCGATATGCAAACACTTTCACCAAGTTAAGACAAACCCACTCTGAATTACACCATCATCTAAATTAAAATAATGTCGATATATTATTTATTTAAAAAAAAAAAAGTTTCTGTTCTTCCGCGTTGGCGGTGATATCAAACATTTAATGTTATATATTATATACATATACTACCTTTAAATAATGATTTTTATTTCATTAATTAGTAATTTCGCTGAACATCAACTAATATAACTATAAGCATTAAAATAAAATTCATGGTTTGATAGATGTAAAAAAAGAGTAGAATAAATACAACACACATAGTTCTTTATACACTTGTAACTAATTGCCTTCACCAAAATGGAAGATTTTGCGTAGTATATTCATTCACCCCTGTCATCGTTTGAGAGAAACTTTACACAAAAACTACAGTACCAATTCTAACCAAAATTGATGGTCACGTTGGGTATGGCACAACGATGAATATGAAACATTTTGGATACAGTACATCAAAGTACAAGTACACAGCCGTACTTTGAAAATGATCGCAATGTTAAGTAGCCTAAAAGATAGAAATTTATTTTTTATTTGTTAACAACATCACGCAATAACTACAAGACCAATTTCAGCGAAACATTGTGGCCATGTGGGATATGATCCAAGGATAAAACCATTAGGTGTTCAATTGAAGATAATATATCGAAGTACAAGTAAGCAGCGGAATTTGGAGAAAAATAAAACTGCTTGACGTGCCAAAGGCATGATCTCTATTGAGTGCCCCTCTAGTTTGTGCTGTAGACTCAGCTTAACTCTTTATCATCCCAGGATGTACTAATTGCATTAAACCCAATTAAAAAAAAAACTAAATAAAATAAAATACGAATAATTCCAGCTAGGCACAATGGAGCATAAAATGTTTCACCAAATTCAACTTAGCGTAGGTAGAGTTCTACCGAACTAGGTAATGAAGACTAAGTTGGCGAGCGCCTTCGCTCAACAGCTATACCAATGACACTTCTGGGAAATCAAGTTTACTTACCCCCCACCAGATGGCAGACACCGATGCTGGCTCTATTCTTGCTGCTGCTTCTGCTGCTATTAGCGTTGTTGCTATTACTTTTGCTGACATTACGTGCTGTTTCTGCTGTAATGAAAAAGAGGGGAAAAAGAATAATAATTCGGTACATAAATATATATAAAAAAGGATGGAGTCCTTCCGACTAGCTATACAAATGTTTGCTATATTAACAAATTTCCTGATTGAATTATATTTGTTCATTCACCCCCATCTAAACAAAAATTTCCTACCAAAGTTAAAATGTAACCCTTATGTAATTGTTAATTCTGAAACCTAAACAGTCTGCAGGATATTCTAAGGACGATAAGGTATATAGAATTTTTTTTTTCTAATTACCTTTCACAACTTTATTGACAAGTTACCTATCTGATTTTGCCTGATTTTAAGCTGAAGTTTACTTAAGGGAAATAAGTGCATCCTTCGAACCTCATGACCAATTAAACCTGGTAATGAACTCTGCATTGAATTAACTAGCAAGTTGTTGTCAGTGCATTCAAACAATTCACTTTACTTTTCAATTTTTTTTACTATTTCCACAATTGGGCTTTCTCCTCTTTGAAAGATTGCTTTACATATCCCGTATTAATAATAATAATAATAATAATAATAATAACAATAATAATAATAATAGTAATAATAATAATAATAATATTAATAATAATAACAATAATAACAATAATAATAGTAATAATAATAATAATAATAATAATAACAATAATAATAATAATAATAGTAATAATAATAATAATAATAATAATAATAATAATAATAATAATAATAATAATAATAATAATAATAATAATAATAGCACCAAGCATAAATCGAGATTTATCAAAAAGATACATCTGTCTTAGCTGACAAAATCCACACACCAACCATTCTAATTATCTCTTTCCAAGAATTTTTCAAAAACACAAGATGAAGAAAATGAAAAATATGGAACAAAAAGGCAGAATGAATTTCGATATCCTTTGATTTCTCTTGGGTCACGTTACGAGGAAGCTGATATGCATCTCGAAACTCTTGGGTTTATTGGCAATAATCAAAAAGACTTTCTTATCAATGTTCCAGCTGATGATATTCATATATTCTCTCTCTCTCTCTCTCTCTCTCTCTCTCTCTCTCTCTCTCTCTCTCTCTCTCTCTCTCTCTCTCTCTCTCTCTCTCTCTCTCTCAGTAACTATTTTCATAAAAGAAAACATTTTATGAACGCAGTTAATTCCCCCCAATGTTGTTCTATTTGAGATGATTGTCTGTTTATCGCTTTATTAATAACAAATATAAATATATGAATATACAAAACAACCGATATATGAAAACTTAAATGAAAATAAAAAACTATTTGAGATTAGTAAGAATGACTGAATAAAATTGTAGACAACGTCACCAAAGAGTTAAAAAGCGCACAAGGATGACAAAGGTAAACAATTATCCCATGATTGTTTACAGACTTTTCCATTACGAGACGATCTTTATAATTTAATTGAAAGTCTCTATTTAAGGCTCCTAATCTATATACAGATATCAAAAGATATATTCCACCAAAAATTCATACAATATCGAAATTAAAAAGATGATTTTTCTTATCAAATAGGATTGTGATGATCATCAGCACTGGGCAGTCATCAAATCCATTTTGTCCTATAGTTTCTTACATTGTGGGAAAGATTTTGATTTTTGATTACCATTTTCATTTATTTTTGCTGAGTAACACTAATTACAGTATATTAACTTGAGATATTACCTCAAAACATAATTAAACTCGGCCACAAAATGAACGAGCACTCTCTCTCTCTCTCTCTCTCTCTCTCTCTCTCTCTCTCTCTCTCTCTCTCTCTCTCTCTCTCTCAATTATCAACTGGGACAGACTTACAATGAAGATTTCCTCTCTTCAGAAGACGAAAAAAAATAAGGAGAGAGAGCAAGAGTGAAGTCAAGAAAACAATTATATTGGTTTTCATTTATTTCTCGTAAATTGAGTTTAATCAAAACTTACTCTTATAGTTCTTGATTCATTATTAATCGAAAAAAGCAACTCCAATTATATGGGCTATAGGAATCCAAAACAAGATTTAAAATTCCTAGTATTCCAACCACAAGTTACAATATTTCAATAAATGTTATCAAATCTGATTAGGTGTCAGGGCTACAATGTCTATTCTTTAAGTGCATTGGATTTTGAGGCAAAGAATATTAAGTATCTTCACAAAACTTTATTACTTTGCAGAATAATTCTCATTTTATCGTTCAAAAGCCCAGTCTTTGTTCTGGAATGACGTTCCTAATCGGGTAATTGAATCGATAGAACTACCAAAGTTCAAACTTGCAGCAAATGTTTTTATGTTGAACAGGCTGACATAAGTCTTTTTATAGTTTATATGTGAAATATCCGTTTTAATGATGTTTTGCTTTTAAAATATTTTATTTTAATTGTTCATTAGATCATTTATTTATTTCCTTGTTTTTCCCTGTTGGAGCTCTTGGGCTTATAGCATCTTGCTTTTCCTACTAGGGTTGTAGCTTAACTAATAATAACAAGAACAAGAAGAACAACAACAACAGTAATAATAATAATAATAATAATAATAATAATAATAATAATAATAAAGGTGTGAAGATACTGTGAAGGATAAAACTAGCTGATGAGTAGAAATTACAACCGAGTTTTTGGACGATATTAATCAAAAGTTTCCTTTTCCTCACATATTTGAACATTACAATACAACGCTTATACGACTGATATAAATAGGCCATTTAACTGAATGTGAACAAAGCTTTTTACGACGGTAGATGGTATTGATTCCTTTCCATCACAATACGATAAGGATAAAAGCACGAAAGGGCGTCTGCCGCTCCATAACAGATGTATTACACAGCCGTCTCTCGTGGCAGTTATTAATATCGAGATGCATCGGGGCACAGTGTGCCAAGGCCTGGCTGAGCTAACGACCTAATATAGATGGAGTTGCAATGTTAACCCGAGAGGCAGCGTGATTAATTGTATGTTGGTGCCGGGATTCGCATAAGGCTCAAATCAACAGCATCACCTTTGCAAGGTTAAGGCAAACTGAATATAGCAATAACAGTTCAGAAACTCTCTCTCTCTCTCTCTCTCTCTCTCTCTCTCTCTCTCTCTCTCTCTCTCTCTCTCTCTCTCTCTCTCTCTCTCTTGACTATCAGGTCTCATTATGCCTTATTACCGCAGGCAAGAGACAACCAAATATCAACTTGTTATTCGCCATTTCAAATTCTTGGGCCCAACACTGAAAGGGGGTATTTTCGGTGCAAGAGTATAATTTACTTGTTATTTTGTGTTTACCATACACGCACTCAAAGATCCTCCAGTTATGTGGATCTTCAATGTTAAGGCATAGAGACTTTGTAGGAGTGCGTAATAACTGTCCCTTTTGCCTAGTTTTGTTACATGTTAGCCTTATTCTAGTTCTGGCTCAATACGCTCCCAGGAAGACGTATAATTTTTAGAGCTTATAATAGAACTTTGGGATTATTCCGGCGTCATATATACATTCTACAGTGCCCATGTCATATCTTTAAAAATATAAGACACAAAATTGACTACATCAACATCTATGAGTATCATCCCCAGCGCATCGTGATAAACAATTCGAAACTTTACTTGAATAAAAATATTCCATAATTGCCCTCTATTACAAGATGAAAAAATTACATAGGAGATACTTTGAGAGGGGTTTGAATGACATCAACAATTTTTTTTTTTTTTGCTCAGAATATTGGAAGAATATATATTCTTTCACCTAACTCTGACAGTAGATAATTATATACTTCGTTCATTTATGAAAACCATGCCCCAACGGTGACATAATAAAAATTTATGTATAAGGTTATTGTTACATTCAAATCAGGGAAACGTAGATAATGGATTGCCAGTCTTAAAACATTGCCAATAGATTTAAAATTTCTAAGGAAAGCAGCATGATTTTAATTTTCGAAGTCATTAAAATTTGTTGTTACACCAGGGTAATATAGATCAATCAGTTAATTGCTTTGTGAAGATAATTCCTGGAGTGTCTTGTGATTAATATTATTTTTCTTAGTGCCCTGTTTTAGTTACTTTAATTTCTTCATAATTTCTAATATATCTCTACTTCTTCAAGATAATTCTTCTCTCTCTCTCTCCCTAAACTCTTCGAACGAGGCGTATGAAAGTCTGAAGATGAATCAATTATAAAAGGGATTTTTCATGGAATATTCAAATTAGAAAGATAAATAGATGGGAAAAATTCTGCGAATCACCTTAGATGGCTTGGTTTCAGGCATTACCATTTATATGACATTCACATCAAGTATTCATGACAAGAACGAATGAGCAAAAAATAAAATTCTTACGTAAATCCAATTAGCACTTCCGGGTTCGATATTCGTAAGACTTTTCGAGCCAGATCACTAATTCTTGCAAAAGAAGATACTTATAAAATCATACAACAGATGAGAAAAAACAACTTGAAAGCCGGACTTAAAATTTATGAAGCTTACAGATCTATCTACATATAAAGGCATCGAGTTTGTACATTCCAAGTTTTATATTCAGATTATTATCAAAACTTTCATTTATAAAGCTGGCCTCTATGACATTTCTTTCTATTCTGGTCATGTGAATATATTTTCATTCGGAGTTTTGATAATGAACTGAATACAGGACATGGAATGTGCAAACTTGACGCATATACGTATAGAGATCTTTAAGCTTCATAAATTCCAATTTCTTCAAGGTCTGAATTTACTGACATGGTTTCCATATTAGGAATTAGGGCCTCATACTGCGTAGGACTATGTGATCAAAGTTTCTGTATTATGCCATCATACATTATGTATGTTATGCATATGAACACATGCTTTATTGTTACTTGTATGCGAGTTTACAAACACAAACAAACAAACACGCTCACACACACACTCACACATACACACACACACACATACACACACACACACTATATATATATATATATATATATATATATATATATATATAATATATATATATATATATATAGTGTATATATATATATATGTGTGTGTATATATACATACACATATATATGTATATATATATATATATATATATATATATATATATATATATATATATATATATATATACTGTATATATGTCTGTGTGTGTATGTGTTTGTGTGTCCAGGGAACCAGGCGCAAGCCGCTGCTGTAGGAAAAATGCTGTACACTATATAAAAGCTTTACGAATTTATCTAAGGAACCATCCTTCTACCTCGTAGGTTCCCTGTTAAAAATGTTATTCCTTGCACGCGTAAACATATCAAACATCCTCGCAGGCTCTTTTAGAAGGAAATGTTATGAGATTACGACGGAGTAGGTACCTGTTATATACACTAAAATCTTATTTGCTCTCTCTTATCTGCCCGAAATGGCGTTGGTGTTAACTTAATCAAGACCTCTTTCTCTTCCAATTTAAGAGAAAATTGTGATAAGTTGGATTTCAGCTGAGATTTTTTATTTTTTCGATTCTGTCATTTGTATAGAAACTTTCCCTTGTATTTTTAACATAATTATGATATCATTGTATATGCTTTGCTGCTTTTGAAACCTTTTATTATTACTATTACTAGCTTTGCTACAACCTTAGTTGGAAAAGCAGGGTGCGATAAGTTCATGGGTCAAAAGGTAAAAAGAGCCCGGTAAGGAAAGGAAATAAGAAAATAAATAAACTCCATCAGGAGTAATAGACAATTGCAAAAAAAAAATTTTAAGAACAGTAACAAAATCAAAACAGATATTTCATATATAAAGTAGAAAAAGAGACATGTCAGCCTGTTCAACTTAAACACCTTGCAAGGTTGGATTTTGAAGTTCCGCCGATTCAACTACATGATTAGGAAGATCATTCCACAGCTTGGTCACAGCTGGAATAAAACTTCTAGAATACTTCGTAGTATTGAGTCTTATGATGGAGAAGACAAGATTATTAGAATTATCTGCAGGACGGTACCCAACTCTCTGGAAAGATCTTAATACAATGGAAGGTCAGAATAATAGAAATTCTTATGAATTGCATAACGAACTAACAAAACTTGTCTTCGTATGCTCTGGAAGTATTGTCATTTCCGATTCTTCAAAGCTAAAAGCTTAAATGGAACTTTTATTGACATTCAAACAAAATTATAAGCCTCAATAACAGTGATATACCTTCGTCGATATTTTTTATTTGTTTTAACATTACCCAATTAGGAATAAAGAGAATGTTTAGATGGGGGAAAAGGTGTATGGATATCTGTATAAACTATTAAGATTAGTGCACGCGACCCGTCAAAAATGACGAGTAAATATTTAGATGGATGAGCGCACACAGATTCAACCCTGAGCATCCCATCCTCCTTCCCGAAGTACAACACGGCTACTCCCTCTCCCCCCTCCCATATACATATCTATCATATATATATATATATATATATATATATATATATATATGATAGATAGAGATTGATAGATCTATAGATATAGACAATTGCTCTTTATTACATAAAGGATATTATGATACATATTCGATGAATATCTCAATCAGAAAATTGGTGTCACCAACATCCACTTTCTCCGCCAATTGGTTTTAGGAGCCTAAAGCTAGGCTGACACTTGCACGATTCTGTAGCACGCATTGGTACGACTCGAGTCGTGCCAGTGCGCAAACTAGTCGTAAACTGGCGTGAAGTGTGCTGAACTCGCTGTGCCAGTTCGTGTCAATGTGGACACTGAAGCTAGGCTGACACTTGCACGACTTTTGGCCGCGATTTCGTCGTGGCAAGTCGTGCCATTTAGGGGCACGAAGTGGGAGGCACCCGCACTGTTCACGACTAGTTCACGCATAGTTCACGACGAGTTCACGAGCAGTTCACGAATGCGTGCCCATCAGTGCCCACATTGACACGAACTTCCACGTCCAGTTCACGCATAGTTTGCGCATAGTTCACGACCGGGTTGCAAAATTTTGTCGTGACCAATATTTTGAACATTTCAAAATTCTCGTACCGACATGGCACGACAAGTTTACGCACATTTCACGCTAGTTTACGACTAGTTTGTGCACTGGTACGACTCGAGTCGTGCCAATGTGTACCACAGAATCATGCAAGTGTTCAATGTGTACCACAGAATCGTGCAAGTGTCAGCCTAGCTTGATCGGCACGCATTCGTGAATTATATGGAACTCGTCGTGAACGCATTGTGAACTACACGTGAACTAGTCGTGAAAAGTGCGGGAGTCTCCAAGTTCGTGCCCCAATATGGCACGACTTGCCATGACAAAATCGTGGCCAAAAGTCGTGCAAGTATCAGCCTAGCTTAACAGTGACATAATGCCCACGATGGAACACACTTGGGGGGTTGTTCCACCTCAAATGATCATAGGAGCTTATTCGTTAGCATTGTTTCATTGTCACTGGGGATCATACATTCAAAACGATAAGCATTTATACTACCCCACACCAACTTATTAAGTAAAAAGAAAAAAAAATATCCATTATGTAAAGAATTTCTGATATGTGAAAATTTCAACATACTACCCCACACCAACATATTATGCTGTGTTTATATAATTCAAATAAAATTACTAACTTCAAATGAATTGTCTTTTGCTTTCATAAATGATCCCTAATTCGGGGAAAGCTCATCATTTTCGTATTACTCCAAACTAAAAATTTGCACTTTCTTTCACCAGTCTCACCAAGTTTTCTTTCCATAACTAGGCAAATATCATGTGCAGAACTCCTGTACTGCCTCATCTTACCTAAGAGGCTTCATTTGTTCCTCTCTTCTAAGCTACCTTATCCCCCTCCCTCCTTAGGGCATTTAGTTCTCCTTCTTCCCACTGTTATCCCTTAATTAAGGGGTCGGATGCCTGATGCTATATCTCTACTGCCTCCTATCAAAGTTCTGAATGTAACTAACTTCAACGGAGTTTACATCTCGGTTCTCACCAGGTCTTTCAGCATACGACCGCCTGTCCCATAACTTTCTATAAACTGGATGCAACAAGACATAGTCATTTCCTAAATTCCACCAATAATAAAAAAATTGTCATTTCCTATAACGATTGTTGTGGGAAAAGAAGTGATAAATGGATGTACCTTCTCTAAAGTAACGCAAGCAGAGCATGGATTTTTTCGGTTGGAGTTGCTACCCAATATATACAAAATACACTTGGATGCATTGTCATAATTAGTATAAAGTCAAAATTTTGGATGATACAAAGCAAACTGAATTTTTCTTTTAATATTTAGCCATACTAATAGCAATCTAAAACAAAGGAAACGTCAAAATATCTATAAAACTTCCCATAAGTTTTGAAACTTATATATCAACCGCAACATTGTTTACTATTAGATACGATTCAGTTAATTATTTGATATCACAACCAAATGATTACTGTAGATATTTTGAACTACCAATACAGAGAAACCTCCCCACACAATAAAGCATTCATCTCCTGTCACCTCAATGAGGAAAGAAAGGACAAACAGCCCAGGGCCATTTGGTATTTGAAGTAGAGATGAAGAGCTGAGCTGCCATCTGAAGGTATGGAGCGATTCCATTGTTCAAGAATGTGCAGAAGTTGGGTTTAGTGCTAGACATACTTGTACGGAGAGAGAGAGAGAGAGAGAGAGAGAGAGAGAGAGTGGGGGGGGGAACTTTAATTAAAAAATCGGAGTCAGAAGGCAACAGGTCAACGATACAGACAAATCTACATAAAAAGACATCCAAAACAGTTCAATGACAAAGGCTAAAAAGGCGTCACAGAGCAAAGAAGTTACCGACAAAAAATGTACACATTTACATTACCTATCATCATAACGAATTAATGAGACAGAATGGGTGCAATTTACTTATCATTTTCACATATTAATTTGATAATCCTCTGAGCAATTATCAATTATTACCTTAGCCATCTTCATTCAGCCAAGGGGTTAACTACTGCTAATGTATTGGTCAGTGGCTTCTTCCCACTTGGTAAGGGTAGAAGAGACTTTTTAGGTATGGTAAGCAGCTCTACTAGGAAGTCACTCCAAAATCAAATCATTGCTTTTTAATCTTGGGTAGGGCCATATCCTCTGTTCCATGGTCTTCCACTGTCTATGGGTGGAGTTCTTTTGCTTGAGGGTACATTCAGGCACACTATTCTGTTTCCTTATTTCCCTACCTCACTGACCTATTATTATTATTATTATTATTATTATTATTATTATTATTATTATTATTATTATTATTATTACTAGCCAAGCTACAACCCTAGTTGGAAAAGCAAGATGCTATAAGCCCAAGGGCTCCAATAGGGAAAAATAGCATAGCAAGGAAAAGAACTAAATAAATGATAAGAACAAGTTAACAATAAATCATTCTAAAAACAGTAACAACGTCAAAACAGATATGTCCTATATAAACTATTAACAACGTCAAAAACAGATATGTCATATATAAACTATAAAACGACTCATTTCAGCCTGGTCAACATAAAAACATTTGCTCCAACTTTGAACTTTTGAAGTTCTACTGATTCAACTACCCGATTACGAAGATCATTCCACAACTTGGTAACAGCTGGAATAAAACTTCTAGAATACTGTGTAGTATTGAGCCTCATGATGGAGAAGGCCTGGCTATCAGAATTAACTGCCTGCCTAGCATTACGAACAGGATAGGATTGTCCAGGGAGATCTGAATGTAAAGGATGGTCAGAGTTATGAAATATCTTATGCAACATGCATAATGAACTAGTTGAACGACGGTGCCAGCGATTAATATCTAGATCAGGAATAAGAAATTTAATAGACTAAGTTTCTGACAAACAAATTAAGATGAGAATCAGCAGCTGAACACCAGACAGGAAAACAATACTCAAAACAAGGTAGAATGAAAGAATTAAAACACTTCTTCAGAATAGATTGGTCACCGAAAATCTTGAGAGACTTTCTCAATAAGCCAATTTTTTGTGAAATTGAAGAAGACACAGACCTAATGTGTTTTTCAAAAGTGAATTTGCTGTGGAGAATCACACCTAAAATTTTAAAAGAGTCATACAAATTTAAAGAAACATTATCAATACTGAGATCCGGATGTTGAGGAGCCACCGTCCTTGACCTACTTACAATCATAATTTGAGTTTTGTTAGGATTCAACTTCATACCCCATAATTTGCACCATGCACTAATTTTAGCTAAATCTCTATTAAGGGATACACCAACCCCAGATCTACATTCAGGGGATGGAACTGGTGCAAAGAGAGTAGCATCATCTGCAAATGCAACAAACTTGTTTTGTAGGCCAAACCACATGTCATGTGTATATAGCATGAAAAGTAATGGGCCAAGAACACTACCCTGTGGAACACCGGATATCACATTCCAATACACACTATGGTGCCCATCAACAACAATTCTTTGAGGTCTATTACTTAAAAAAAATCAATAATAATGGTAAGAAACGGCCCACCCACTCCCAACTGTTTGAGTTTGAAAATAAGGGCCTCATGATTAACACGGTCAAAGGCAGCCCTAAAATCAAGGCCAATCATACGAACTTCCTGATCACAATCAGGGGATTTCTGTACAGCATTGAGATTGTAAGAAGGGCATCACATGCTCTAAGACCTTTATGAAAACCAAATTGCAAACTAGGGAATAGAAGATTACTTGCAGCAAACCTATTAAGACGTTTTGCCAGAAGACGCTCAAAAACTTTAGATAATATGGGAGTTATGGAAATTGGGCGGTAATCCACTGCTTTTCCAACTAGGCTTGTAGCTGAGCTAGTAATAATAATATTATTATTACTATCTTCTTTTATGTATTGTATTTTCAATCGTTTTTACTCCTCGTGAGATATTCATTTCTTTTATCCAGTGGTTAAATACATTGAGAGTCTATTGTGTCATGACCTATATGAAATAAAATTCAAACGTTGTTTACAAACTAATTTTTTTAGCTATATTATAATTTTTTCAATTATATTACATTTATGGAATGCAAACAGTTAAATTTATTATAACATAATTGAAGTTTAAGAATCATTGCAGTACATCTACTATGAGGATAAATAAATGTAAATGTAATATTCTCTGAAAATGAAATAGGGACATGCAAAACGGTTCCTATATTCATAGTCCACACACAATTTCGAAAACATTCGCTCTTGATCCCATTACCAGTCGACTCAGGACATTAACAGACATATACACTAATTAAACGAGTCTGCAAGGAAAGCCGCTTTTAATTCAGAGGAATTAGAAAGGAATTTCAATTCTGCTGTCACATTCCGCCTTACAATTGAATCGAGACACTGCCGGCTTAAATTTAATTGGATTCGTTCTGAAAAAGCTTCCAAAAATTCCGAGGTTTATTAAGCAATAATCCAAAAGAAAGAAATGAATATGCTAATTTACACACTTCCGAATATTTTCAGACATCATTACCAATATTTAAATAAACACCAGTTTATGGGATAGAAAGATTAAAAATTCAACCAACATTAAGATTAGTCTACCCAATGCTTTACCCTCCAGTACAAATAAATAAAAATAAAGAAGCATAATAAATAGGAATAGATCTGACATTATACAGGATTATTTTGAGAAAAAAAGCACGAGGGAAAAATAGGACAATCCAACTTAATTCATATAAAATCATTTGGAAATCTACAATTTTCTAAAAAATAAGGCCAAACCCATACATTTCCCAACTCACTGAATTTACAGAAATAGATTTACCAATGTGGGTCGTATGACCTGGTGCTAATTTATAATCGGGAGGTATCTCAGCACCGTGATGTAAAAGTGAAAAAAAAAAAGTTCTTTTGTTCGTAAATATTAAGAGGTCTGTAATAAAGGTTAATTAGATGGCTAAAAAGAAGGTCTGAAATTGAAGTTAATTAGGAGGGTAATAAGAGGGTCTGAAAATGAGGTTAATTGAAAGGTCCGAAATTGAGGTTAATTAGAAGGCTAGTAAGAGGGTCTGAAATTGAGGTTAATTAGGAAGCTATTAAGAGGGTCTAAAAATGAGGTTAATTAGAAGATCCGAAATTGAGGTTAATTATAAGGCTAATAAGAGGGCCTGAAATTGAGGTTAATTAGAAAATTAATAAGGGGGGCTGAAATAAAGGATACTTAGCAGGCTAATACGTGGGTTAAACTAGGAGTCATAGGGACGCTTCATACATTCCTAGGTAAGTCTTACAGTACACGAGTGGCTTCGATTACTGTCACTTGGCCATTTGTAGAAAATACCTCTAGTTTTTGGTGGGAAATAACTATCAAAAATTGGTATACTTTAAGACGCAAAAGTATCCTTACATCTATTAATCTAAAATGCTTCTCTACAACATACCAATAGTATTGAATTTTCAAGATTTTTTTTTCTCATTTATTTTCCCTTTACATCTTTCTTACTATTCGCCTCTCAACGAGGAAATAACACTCGACAGTAAGGATGCGTTATTTTCCGATTCATTTGTTTACTTAGAGTTGATGTAATTTTGAAACAAAGATAATCTTGTATCTATATTTATAAATGTTATGTAAATCTGAATAAAGTAATCTTTTCCTTTGTCTATTTATACTTAGTTAATAAATAAAAGCAAATATTTACATTTCCCTTATTTGCTGACCTTGTCGAGATTATGGAATTCGAAAACCACTCAAGGCTAAAAGCGAAGAGAACTGACTTTTCTGAATACTTCTGCTTTAATAACAAACAAATTAAGATATTTACATTAATCATCTTCACAAGAAGACAATGCGATTCGGAAAGAGGATTGTCTAGAAAATCCCCAGAGTTTATAGTTAATAATTATTTTAGATCTCTGTCCAAATCTCACTGGTTCAGTTGTGTCGTATTTTTCGAACAATTTTCAAAGGATTTCAGAAGATTAGAGTTGCTTTCACTGCCTGATCTGTTTTAATTCCCTTAATATCTATGGTGTGACTTTCCCTTCCATGAAAACAAAAGGTCAAATGTCGGCGACTTTTATACTGTTTAAAATTAAAACTAAAAATTTAAATAATCTTCCATTTACAGAGCTCCAGAAAAGGTTGTGTTAATTTAGATTTCATTTGTAATGAAGTTTGGGAATGATAATACAATATAGAAAGGATCTATTCTTTAATGATTACACTTAATAGCATGAGTCGTAGATAAATATTTCTATTTTCAATAGACGTTTATATATTATTGGAGGCGGATTTTATTAGAAATGAGACCTCATGCAATAAATATGCAGGGAAAATTTGATTATCTATGAAGATGAAAAGAATGGAACATTAGCTCAGAAATTTAATCATCTATGAAGAGAAAAAGAACGGAACGTTAATTGAGAAGCGCATTACGACGGCCTTCTAAAATGAGCAGTTTATTTCATTACCTGTCAATTCAGGATTTTAACTGACACATATCCTGAATACACAGGATGGAAGGATATCTCTCAATCCAAAGTCATGAATTAGAATTTTCAGTTCGTGGTGACATTATAGTTTGCAATTAGTTACAGACCCAGCCTACTTACATTTAATTCTATATTTTCCAATTAAAACTGCACATTGATTTTATGCAGAAATACTGAGTTATGAAAAAAAAATGGGTAAGAAAACAATTTACGAAAGAATGAAAAGATTAGTTACGGAGAAATGAATAATTAAGTGTGTTACTCTTGTGACGAGTATGGTCGCAATGATGAAACAATCTACGGGTTATGGACTCCCTATTCAACTATCGCAAACTCACAAGCTAGGCAAAGCGAATATTGATTTCATTGTTATTTTCATCATCATTATTAAAGGGATGAAGATTTACCAGCCAATGAGTCAAATTTGACTTCTCCAGAGTTGTACCGAATAAATTTGGAATATAAAACATGTATACATTATATATATTTGAAATATCATGAGTGCAAAATTTATATCCTTATAAATATGCAATAGACATTATTATTATTATTAATTGCTAAGCTACAACCCTAGTTGGAAAAGCACAAAGCTATAAACCCAGGAGCTCCAACAGGGAAAATATCCCAGTGAGGAAAAGAAACATGGAAAAATTAATTTTTTAAGAAGAGTAACAACATTAAAATAAATATCTCCTTTATAAACTATAAACACAAAAGGAAAAAAAAAGAGGAACAGAAATAAGAGAGAATAGTGTGCCCGATTTTACCCTCAAGCAAGAGAACGCTAACCCAGGGAAGTGGAAGACCATGGTACAGAGGCTATAGCAATACCCAAAAATAAGAACAATGGTTTGATTTTGGAGTGTCCTTCTCCTAGAAGAGCTGTTTACCAGCGATAGTATCTCAACGGGTGGCTAATGCACTGGCCAACCTACTGCCTTAAGAAGTTTACTTGTGAGGGAGTGTGTGGGGGGGGGGGGGTCCCAATAAGGTACAAATGACTAGAACTAGTTATTTTCAAAAGGATCTTGGCTTGTGTAGACATATATAAAACGTAAGAAGTTTATCCAACACAAAACCATTTATATAAAATATACTAAAATATGAATCATAGTTAATCTTACAATTTATTCATTCAGAACGTAATGAAAAAAGGGGATACTTTAATGCTTCCTTAACAACTTTGAAGTTTACATTTCATCATCAACTGTCAATTTAACAACAGAGCAAAAACTAATTAGTCATAGGTTGAA